>NC_060178.1:29259649-29559649 GCF_021184085.1 Oncorhynchus gorbuscha | reverse complement strand
CCCCACCTTTTTAGTTCAACTTGGTAAATTATTTATTATATGTTTACTCAGCCCTGGCCCACATATTTTTTTATTTGTAAAATATATTTTAACCATAAAACACCAGCTCTGAGGTAATGAAATAGAGTTGTGAAATAGCTTATTGTTGTCTATCCATATGTATTAGACTACTGTTAAATAACTACACAGTTGAAAGGAAACCCTCTCTAAATTCACTAGGATTGGCATCATAATAGTCTTCATACATAAGTCTGTCACATTGGGACTGGTAGATACAGATTAGCAATGCCCAAGGTCAAGACTACAACTGAATTCCCACAGTCTGCCATGATAACGAGTAACAACATTTACACAAACGTTTACCTTACAGTTTTTGGCCAAAAGAAGAAGGTCAAAATGCCTCAGAATGTCTAATTACAACAAGAGTTGATCGATGTCACAGGGGCCACACACACTGATTACTAGCGGTTTGTCCCAGATGGCCAGTAAGTCCAGGTTAAACATATGACATTACAAAATACACTACCGTTCAAATGCTTGGGGTCACTTAGAAATGTCCTTGTTTTTGAATGAAAAGCCAGCTGCCTGGAGTCGCCTCTTCACTGTTGACGGTGAGACTGGTGTTTTGCTGGTACTATTTAATGAAGCTGCAAGTTGATGACTTGTGAGGCGTCTGTTTCTCAAACTAGACACTCTAATGTACTTGTCCTCTTGCTCAGTTGTGCACCGGGGCCTCACACTCCTCTTTCTATTCTGGTTAGGGCCAGTTTGCCCTGTTCTGTCAAGGGAGTAGTACACAGTGTTGTACGAGATCTTCAGTTTCTTGGCAGTTTTCACATGGAATAGCCTTCATCTCTCAGAACAAGAATAGACTGACAAGT
The DNA here is from genome assembly GCF_021184085.1 of Oncorhynchus gorbuscha. Lineage (NCBI taxonomy): Eukaryota > Metazoa > Chordata > Actinopteri > Salmoniformes > Salmonidae > Oncorhynchus > Oncorhynchus gorbuscha. The sequence goes on along the minus strand of NC_060178.1, from coordinate 29,558,768 downwards.
TTCACAAGAAAGTTGTTTATTTGTGGTCATTTTGAGCCTGTATTCGAACCCACAAATGCTGATGCTCCAGATACTCAACTAGTCTGAAGGTCAGTTTTATTGCTTCTTTAATTAGAACTACAGTTTTCAGCTGTGCTAACATAATTGCAAAATTGTTTTCTAATGATCAATTAGCCTTTTAAAATGATAACCTTGGATTAGCTAACACAACGTGCCATTGGAACACAGGAGTGATGGTTGCTGATAATGGGCCTCTGTACACCTACAGTATGTAGACATTTCATTCAAAATCAGCCGTTTCCAGCTACAACAGTCATTTACAAAATTAACAAGGTCTACACTGTATTTCTGATCAATTTCATGTTATTTTACTGGACAAAAAAAAGCTTTTCTTTCAAAAGCAAGGACATATCTAAGTTTGGAACTTTGGAACGGTAGTGTATATAGAGCACCAGTCAAAGGTTTGGACACACCTACTCATTCAATGTTTTTTCATTATTTTTACTATTTTCTACATTGTAGAATAATAGTGAAGACATCAAAACTATGAAATAACATATGTGGAATCATGTACTAATAAAAAAAGGGTTAAAACAAATGAAAATATATTATATAATTTATTTTATCTTCAAAATAGCAACCCTTTGCCTTGATAACACCTTTGCACAATCTTGGTATTCTCTCAACCAGTTTCACCGGTAATTCTTTTCGAACAGTCTTGAAGGAGTTCCCACATATGTTGAGCACTTGTTGGCTGCTTTTCTTTAACTCTACGGTCCAACTCATCCCAAACCATCTGAATTGGGTTGAGGTCGGGTGATTGTGGAGGCCAGGTCATCTGATGCAGCACTGCATCATTCTCCTTCTTGGTCAAATAGCCCTTACCCAGCCTGGAGGTGTCTTGGGTCATTGTCCTGTTGAAAAACAAATGAGTCCCACTAAGCGCAAACCAGATGGGATGGCGTATCGATGCAGAATGCTGTGGTAGCCATGCTTGTTAACTGTACCTTGAATTCTAAATAAATCACCAACAGTGTCACCAGCAAAGCACCATTACACCTCCTCTTTCATGCTTCACAGTGGGAACCACACACGTAGAGATCTTCTGTTCACGTACTCTTTGGCTCACAAAGGCATGGCGGTTTTAACCAAAAATCTCTAATTTTGATTCATCAGACCATTGGTCCAATGTCCATTGCTCGTGTTTCTTGGCCCAAGCAAGTCTCTTCTTCTTATTGGTGTCCTTTAGTAGTGGTTTCTTTGCAGCAATTTAACCATGAAGGCCTGATTCATGCAGTCTCTGAGCAGTTGATGTTGAGATGTGTCTGTTAATTGAACTATGTGAAGCATTTATTTGGGCTGCAATGTTTGAGGCTGGTAACTTTAATGAACGTATACTTTGCAGCAGAGGTACCTCTGGGTCTTCCTTTCCTGTGGCGGTCCTCATTAGAGCCATTTTCATCATAGCGCTTGATGGTTTTTGCTATTGCACTTGAAGAAACTTTTAAAGTTCCTGAAATATTCCGCATTGACTGAATGTGTCTTAAAGTAATGATGGATTGTTGTTTCTCTTTGCTTATTTGAACTGTTCTTAACAAAATATGGACTTGGTATTTTACCAAATATGGCAATCTTCTTTATACCACCCCTACCTTGTCACACTGATTGGCTCAAATGCATTAAGAAGGAAAGAAATTCCACAAATGATCTTTTAACAATGCACACCTGTTAATTGCAATGCTTTCCAGGTGACTCCCTCATGAAGCTGGTTGAGAAAATGCCAAGAATGTGCAAAGCTGTCATCAAGGCAAAGGGTGGCTACTTTGAAGAAACTCAAATATAAAATATATTTGGAGTTGTTTAACACTTTTTTTTGGTTACTACATGATTCCATATGTGTTATCTCATAGTTTTGATGTCATCACTATTATTCTACAATGTAGAAAATAGTAAAAATAAAGAAAACCCCTTGAATGAGTAGGTGTGTACAAACTTTTGACTGGTACGGTATACATTTTTTTTTTTTACAATACAAAGCATACACATACAAATAACAACATAAAGACGCTCACAAACATTCATATCACACCTGCCCAGACCCACCTGCTCACACTCTCATCTCCAGCGCCCGCATCACTCTTCGCCACATGGCCTCAAACGGCATCATTTAATTTCTCTCTATTGCCCACATACTTTCAACACTTGGTCAAATTGTGTATTGTCTATTCCATTGTGTTATCGATTGAGGATGGTTAGATTACCAATTTTGAACTATACGTTTTTTCAAGATGAGTATCCCTCTTATGCCATGTCTTGAAATATTCAGACAGACGGATTAAAAGTACATTTACATTGTAATACTTCTGACAGCCAACATTCTAACTCCGCCCATAACTTTTGGACTTTATAGCATTCCCAGAATGCATGGTTTATTGAGTCATTTTTTTCTCTCCATTGTTCTGTAGAATTTGTTCATTTTGTCTCGTGTAATAAATTCTATGCATAAATGTATATTGGATTAAGCGCACATCTTTTCTCTAACTGTTAGTTATGTTCCAACATTCCCTCCATCTTGTGCCTATATCAGTCATATATCTTTTTATGTATTGATAATATTTTCCCAGACTAAGTATAAGCCTACTCCTGGACTAAGATTAAGCCTACTCCTGGACTAAGATTAAGCCTACTCCTGGACTAAGCATGCTTAATAGAAAATCTCAAATGAAAGTGCTTTTTAGTCCAGGATTTAACTCAATCTGGGTCTGCGAACAGTGCCTAATCCGGCCCTGGGTTTGGTAAAGGAGGATGGGCATTTTCTTCTCATGAGACCAGGCACCTGAGTTTCCCTAATTCTATTTGTGTCAAACTAAATTGTAATAAAAAGTTAATTCCTCTCATGACTCTTTTTACCATGGTTGAGGTCGAGGAGATATCTTGAAATAGGGAGAGAAACTCTCTCAGATAATTGAGGTTAACAAACATTTGATTTTGCTATGTGACTGGCTCCATCGTATCCCCACAGCCCTGTCAGTCAGTTAGTCGGATATTCAATCGGATTGGTCTGTCTGTTACAGTCAGCTCAGTGCCATAGGCGTTTCATTCCTCGTTCTTGCTATTTATCCCGTCAATCCCTGATCCGTCTCAACCGAAAACGTCAAAGCGGCGGCTATTCACGTAGAAACTCACGGGGCTTTTACAGCGTAGTGACCAGGAAACATGCCTACATTACGCACTTAGCGCTAGAGATCCAACCGCCGCAGGTGAGGTCAAATGCAGAGGGAAGGGAAACCGCGTCGTTGTTGACAGGTGCAGTGAACAATCATGTCTAGCCTTACCCGACGCGGAGAAATGGAGACTGACAAAGTGGTGTTGTGTGAGAGCCTTGCTATATGGGTAAGTATGTCAATGATTTCCGCTGTTCATTCAGAGAGCGCTCTAAAAAGCGTCTGATTGCATGAATGTCTACTGTCTTACCGATGACGGTATCGTTTACCTATGGCAGGTAGATTAGTGTTTGCCCATTCATAAACGCAAACCTTTAGGCTAAGGAAGGTTGCGCTTTAGGAGCCACGACGCTTTCTCTAAACCAGGGATGGGCAACTTTGATGGGGGTGGGGGCCACAAAAAATCTGCAGTCATCATGACTCTGTTTACCCACATCCATACACACATGCAGTCACAGCTGGTCCTAGTTTTTTGGGGGCCCAAAGTGAAACGTTGTTGCAAGCAAAACGTTTTAGCAGCCCTCTTAACAGCAGAGAGAAACAATTTTAAGTATTACGGTTAATTACCTGCAGTTCTACACATTTTGCCATGGGATGTAGAGAAATGTGCAGTTTTATAGTTCAATTCTTGCAATTCTACACATTTTGCCTTAGGGTGGGGAGAGATTTGCAGTTTTGTATTTGATATCTCAGCGAGGGTGACTAACAAAATCAATGGTAAAAACCAGTAGGTAATTTAACCATGATTACTACAAGTTTACATACCTGGCTAAACTAATTTACCAATCTAAATAATGTTAGGTGACATGGGCTAATTGAGTGACTGTCAGTGACATAACATGAGAAAATGCTGATGCACAACCAAATTCCATAATTTATTCTACTATACTAACTCGAAACATACATTTTGGGTCAATTGATCTGCTGGTCTAAACATTAACACACATCACTAGCAGTATGGTTTTGGAAACTTATCTTTCATGTCAGTGAGAAATTTAAAAATTTCATAAATCAAAAGGTTCAATAACTACACACCTTTTTATAGGGTTATGGTTAGTGTTCCCACACGGCCATATCTCCATGTTACATCGCTTGTTGACAGAAGACAGACGACCACCTGTGTTAATTAGCTAACCTGCGCTTAAGCCTAACTGGGCAGGAAGGGTAGTTTGTCAATTAGAGGCACACAGCATATGGATCTGTGCAAATGTTATTGTTATTTTACCTTTACTTAACTAGGCATTTCAATTAAGAACACATTTTTACTTTCAATGACAACCCACTGTTCCTAGGCTAACTGCCTTCCTGTTCAGGGGCAGTACAACAGATTTTTACCTTGTCCGCTCGGGGATTCGATCTTGCAACCTTTCGGTTACTTGTCCAACGCTCTAACCACGAGGCTACCTGCCGCCCCAAATCTGCTACAGTAAGTGTATTTTTTATTTTATTTGAATAATTATTTCTTTCTGATATGAAACATGTTTCGAAAACCATTTTTCAAGTGATCATTTTTTACCTTTCTAAACGTTAAAACTAGGAGGTCGACCGATTATGATTCTTCAACGCTGATACCGATTATTGGAGGACCAAAAAAGCCGATACCGATTAATCGTCAGATTTATAAAAAAAAGAACATTTGATTTGCCATTTTTATTTGTAATAATGACAATTACAACAATACTGAATTAAAACTTATTTTAACTTAATATAAAACATCAATAAAATCAATTTAGCCTCATAAATAATGAAACGTTCAATTTGGTTTAAATAATGCAAAAACAAAGTGTTGGAGAAGAAAGTAATATGTGCCATGTAAAATCGGTCGACCTCTAGTATTAGCGCACACCCAGCTAACTAGCTAGCCATTTCACATTGGTTACACCAGCCATTATGCTGATTGGCTTGAAGTAATAAACAGCGCTGTGCTTGTGAAGAACTGCTGGCAAAACGCACAAAAGTGCTAGAGAAGAAAGTAATATGTGCCATGTAAAAAAACTAACGTAAGTTCCTTGCTCAGAACATGAGAACATATGAAAGTTGGTTCCTTTTAACATGAGACTTCAATATTCCAAGCTAAGAGGTTTTAGGTTGTAGTTAATATAGTATTTATAGGAATTTTTCTCTCTATACCATTTGTATTTCATATACCTTTGACTATTGGATGTTTTTATAGGCACCATAGTATTGCCAGTGTAACAGTGTAGCTTCCATCCCCCTCCTTGCCCCGAACCAGAAACACATAGACAACAGTCACACTCGAAGCATCGTTACCCATCGCTCCACAAAAGCCGCGGCCCTTGCAGTGCAAGGGGTATAACTACTCCAAATCTAAAAGCGAGTGAAGTTTGAAACAGTATTAGCGCACACCCAGCTAACTAGCTAGCCATTTCACATTGGTTACACCAGCCATTAGGTTGATAGGTTTGAAGTCATAAACAGCACTGTGCTTGCGAAGAGCTGCTGGCAAAACGCACGAAAGTGCTGTTTGAATGAATGATTACGGGCCTGCTGCTGCTCAGTCGGACTGCTCTATCAAATCAGACTTAATTATAACATAATAACACACAGAAATACGAAGCCTTTGGTCATTAATATGATCGAATCCGGAAACTATAATTTCAAAAACAAAAGGTTTTTATTTGAATTAAATACGGAACCGTTCTGTATTTTATCTAACAGGTGGCATCCCTAAGTCTAAATATTCTTGTTACATTGCACAACCTTCAATGTTATGTCATAATTACGTAAAATCCTGGCAAATTAGTTCGCAATGAGCCAGGCAGCCGAAACTGTTGCATATACCCTGACTCTGCGTGCAATGAACGCAAGAGGCTACTCGTGGCGTGCAATGGTTTGAGCGTTGGACTAGTTAACTGTGCGGTTGCAAGATTGGAACCCCTGAGCTGACAAGGTGAAAATCTGTCATTCTGCCCCTGAACAAGGCAGTTAACCCACAGTTCTTAGGCAATCATTGAAAATAAGAATGTGTTCTTAACCGACTTGCCTAGTTAAAGGGTATAATTTTTTAAATAATCGGAAATCGGGGCCCAAAAATACAGATTTCCGATTGTTATGAAAACTTGAAATCGGCCCCAATTAATCAGCCATTCAGATTAATCGGGTCGACCTCTAGCTGATACCATTCTCTTTTACATCTTACTTTGTAAAAATAAGCTGTTATGGTACTGTTTTATTGACTGACTATTATTAACCAAATGTATTGTAGTAACAGAAACGAAAACATGCTACGGTGTTGCAGTAGGCCTTTAGAATAATTGAAAACATCTTTGACGGTATCCAAGTTTATGAGCGGGAAACAAATGATGCCAGTCAACTTGCACCGCTGGCCCATCGAAACTATACTGAAACTAATTTCTTACATAATACGATTTGGCCTATAGACTTACAATAATCTGATGAGTGATATTAGGTTTATCAGTTATCAAATTGTACACGAAGAGAATGGCTCATCTTGTAATTGACAGATGCAGGGAAAGGAGCATCACTTTATCAAATCCTCCTTCAGTCACATGCAGGTAAAACATTTTCATTTATATAAAGTATCAGAAAGAGCATATTCTGCAGTTTCTATTACACTTTTGTCAAATAACTCAACTGTGACTGAGTTGAATGATGAACTGAATGATGATGGTGAAGAGGGTGATTGAATTTAGAACAATGTAGTGTAATGAGGAATTGTGGGCGGTCTAATTATTTTATTATGAATGGAAATGGAATATACTTTCCCCTGGGAGTGTAACGTGCAATGTGTGTAGTTCACAATGGCAATCCGGACCAAATGAATGGACGCACTGACACAATTTAGACAAGTTGGAGTCTGATGGCGCATCTGATATTGAGCTTGAAATCGACGTTGCTGATGAAGTCTTCATCTGATGTTGACTTTGAGCCTCCGCCTCCGATGCCTGAGCCTCGCCGCAGAAAAACCATAACAGAGCCAACGGAGTGAGGGATCCCAACTGCCACGGCGAGACAGGAGTCTGGGAGGGATGGCACGGTTAGGGTAGAAAAGAGTGACGAGTTTGTGACATGAAGATGTTGCAGCCCATCAGATTGGACTGTTGCTTATGCGCACAGAAAATTGAACAGTACGTGGGACATATCTATGGATGAACTCAAAGCATTTATTGCACTCTCGTACTGGATGTCCGCGGTGCCTACGGCGGAAAGAGCATGGATGTGGAGTCATTTTAGTCTGATAGGTATGAGGTGGAGTTTCACCATGCCGCGCAACCGATTCAGAGAGATTATGCGACACATGCGGCAGGTGTACACGAAACAAGGCCCATGAAAACTGTGTGCAGAGCGACCGATTTGTTTTTCGGTCTTGCGCACGCAAAGCCCAAAGCTGTGTGATGACTGTGGGCCGGAAGCATAAAGAGAAGACTAGATTGATTAATGCGTTAAGGCACGTGTATAAGAGCAAAACAGTGTTTGATACAGTCAACAAATTACTGTTGTATATCTTGTCATGAATATTTTTCTACAAATATTTATGCAATTCATCCTTTACAATTGTTCATGCACTGGTGCTCTTGTTTATGAATACGCAAATCATTTCACCTTGTGCAGCTGGCTGGTTATATTATCTTTTTTGTTTCTACTTTGTCAAAAGAAGCTGTAACTGGACTTGATGTACTATTCGTATCTACAAATAAAGTTGATCAAATGGATTACACTGTTTGTATCATATGGGAAACTAAAATGGGCTGGATGCCAAGGGAAGCCAGCCCCCCCCCCTAAAAAAAAGTGGCAATTTAAAAATATATATTTTCTTTCGGCATCCGTCTCTCTACGTGTAGGCCATCTGATGCTGTCTAGTCCAAACGAGGATGACATTGTTGCCGCCCGTAGCATTGAAGGCAAGGGAAGCCGGCGAGAATCTGGCCTCTGTAAGGAAGTGCTATTTCTTATGCAAATGACCAGCTTACTGCTATTAAATTGCTATAACTGAGACAACGTATTTTCACAGTGAAACATGTTAGGTCCCATACAGGATATCTTCCACACGCACACACACGTACACACACTAACTGCCGAGGACATACAGATAAGACATACACCCACACATTGGGGGGAAGAGACACAGCCTTGACTTGCAGACACAAGCACACACACACAATCTCCTTGCTAGCCGAACATTGTGTGACTGAGAACAGCCCGACGAGACCCGGAGGAACGACGGACGGCTCAACAGGACCAATCCAAGAAGACAACACCTCAACTGTGGCCAACCAAAAGACCGTGACTTCCAGACTCAACCTACTTTCTGTACTGTACATAACATGCTTGCAATCTGTTATCGGGGCTTCTTTCTGCTGGTTCCTTGGTAGCCAAATGAATGAGCCCGTATACGTTGTACCAGATATCTTTACTCTGAATAAACTGTCGCTTGTCATATAATTGACCACCTTGTCCGAATCGATCCTTGACCGACTCACCCTATCTACATATCCCATTATCAACACCTCCCTTGACAAAAAAAGTACACAATGTGTCAATCAGCGAACTAAACTGAGCGAGCTCGACTGTGAATGGTCCTGCCGCAACATGGGAAGCTCGCTTAGATTTTGGCGTCACTCCTATCAAATCCCATTGAGGACATACATCATTGACAGAAAAACTTGAATTGCTGTATCTCGTTGTGTTGTCCTCTGGCTGGTGGCTAGCGAGCTAGCTAAAATTGGGCCTTTCCATTAGCCATGGATGGAGATAAGGATTTGGACTTATAGTTTTACTTAATTCTCTGTACTGGCCAATGATTATAATCAAACCATCAGAATCGGCTTGGCTTTCCCAGTGATTTTACCCACACACCGCTACCGAGTGGGTATACGTTGTATACCTGCTGTGTATACCCTCAACTGTTAATAACCGAAACCCACGTTAATCACTCAGCACCACTGTTTTCTCAATTAAATTCAGCATAAAAAAGGAGCACATTTTTAAGTTTGTTCCAACTGAGCGAGTCTGACCACATACAATGCGCTTGTTACGAATCCCTTTTGGCCTGACAGTCTAGGGGGGATGGTAATGAGACCCGTAACATAACTCATGCAATTTATAATAGTGACAAAATGAGTGAGAACGAAATAACCACAACTTAAATCTACCATCAAACTCAGGGTTTATTGGAAAACACACGGTAAATGGGGGGAGCAGGAAAAAAGGGGCTGAGCTGGACCCAAGGAAATAAATAAGTATTCAAAAACACCCCTAAGAGACTCTTTCAACAACAACTAACTAACCAAAAAAATAGTGGGTGGTCCGCCCAGTTCTAACTAGTGTATTTAACAAAGTTTACCTACGGGTAGTGTATGCCCATGGGCGACTTGTCTTGTTTCCCCCTTTTCCCACCAGCAAACAAACACCATAACCAAAAACAATTCTCACAGGTGAGGACAAAGTGATATGGAGGTGCTCAAACAAAAAAGAGGTCAATACATAAAGAGAGAGTGAAACACAGAGACACGGCATTTACAGAGAGATCGAGCTCAAGAGCAAACAACTGAGAGGGGTTTTAAACCAAGGGAAAGGAACTGTGATTGGGTAGGAAACAGGAGGAGGTGTGTCTTATGATTGATTGGTGACTGATTGGGGAGTGATGATTTCCACCTGTGAGGGGAGAAGGAGAGAAAAGAAATACACACACAGGATACCTGCATCCGTAACAGCGCTTGATGGATACTTTTTGTCTTCTTCTAATGCCTCTTAAGGGGAAAGTAATCTGAAAGTAATCAGATTACGTTGCTGAGTTTGGATAATCCAAAAGTTACATTACTGATTACAATTAGAGGTCTCAACCTTTGTCACAGGCTTTCACCTCGTGAGCGAAGCCTGGGAGCTGAGGCTAGTGGTCACCTGACATCATGGAGAACAGTCCTGGAGGGTGAATTATTCACAAATCCACCATAACAGAGCCCATGACATGTGTTTGATGGTTCACGACAGGCTTTGCAACTTGATGCTATACGATGAATGCAAATGGAGATGGATATCAGTTTCTCCAACTGCCTCCCCCTTTTCTCATTCCTGTCCCAGCGTCTCCCCTTCTCCTCGGTCTCTACTCTAACCTGTGCTATTCTCACCGTTTGTATCACCCTCAGCTCCAGACCTTCAACACTGCAGCACCATGTACAACTGTAGAGGAGCTGACCACTGGAGCTGCCATTTCTCAGGCCCTGCATCAGATGTGAAGAACATGCATACACACACGCACAATTCACAGTATATGTCCAGGCTGCAGAGACATGAATTTATACTGACAGCCTTACCCTGGCTGAATATTAAACACACTGGAGTCGGTTATAAAGCCCAGTCAGATTCTGGGGTTGGATATTTTCTGATTTGAATACGGTTGTTTAGTAGACATTTTTTTTGTCCAATGCTTATGCGTGTGTGTGTGTGTGTGTGTGTGTGTGTGTGCGTGTGTGTGTGTGTTGTGTTATGCAATGCAGAGATCCAGCGTGGTTCAGTGAGAGTTGGCTTGGTCGCATTAAAGAAGATGCTGGGAATAACTGGAGACTGAAGGTGCTGAACTCCATACATACCTCTTTCTGTCCATCCCTTCTCTCCCCTCCCTCTTTCTCTCTGTACTTCCATCCCTAATTCCCTTGCAATCCTTCCTTCCTTCCTTCCTCCCTCCCTTCCTTCCTTCCTTCCTTCCTTCCTTCCTTCCTTCCTTCCTTCCTTCCTTCCTTCCTTCCTTCCTCTCTGCTTCCATCCCTCCTTCCCCTCTCCCTCCTTCTTTCCCTCCCTGCTGGCCCTGTCAGTATTTTAGCCAGCCATTGGCCTGTCAGATATCCTCTCCAGATCAGAGAAGACTCACTCTAAATGTTTCCATAGCTCACAGTGAGGAGATTCTTTGAGGTGTAAACTTAGTTTTTTTTGTAGAGTGAGTGTGTAACTTCTTTCTCCAGATGAACAACCTGAAGAAGATCCTTCAGATGATGGTGGTGGTGGTGGATTACTACAATGAGGTTAGTAGAAGCACAGATTTAAAACCCTTTATGTCTGGTTCTATTCTCTTTCTATGTCACCAGGTCCTGAGCCAGCAGATCTCAGACTTCTCCCTCCCAGACCTGGTCCAGGTAATAACTGTTTAATGTCTAGTTATAGCTGTTCTATTCTCTTTCTATGTCACCAGGTCCTGATCCAGCAGATCCAGGAGTTCCCCCTGCCAGACCTGGTGAAGGTGGCAGAACACTCAGACCCTATAGAACTGGGACGACTGCTGCAGCTCACACTGGGCTGTGCTGTCAAATGTGAACGCAAGCAAGGTATTACGCTTACACACACACACAATTCACAGTATATGTCCAGGCTGCAGAGACACACACACACACACACATGGTGCAGTCACAGACTGGCACCCAAAACAGAAACTATGTGTGCATATTAGTGTGTAATCCTCTCTCTTTCCCTTCCTTCCGCTCTCTCTCTTCCTCTCCAGAGTACATCCAGATAATCATGACTCTGGAGGAGTCCGTACAGCATGTGGTGATGACAGCCCTTCAGGAGGTGAGGCTTGGCCTGACCAGGGCCATTCTCTCTGATTGATTTCAAATAGTTTGTCATGCACGGTAAGATCTTACAATTACCCATTTGTGTTAAAAAAAAGCCAGTTACCAATACTGTGATGTCGATAAAGTATATGTCATGACATTTCTTTGGCTTTAGAAAGTCATTTTAGAACACCTGTGGTGTGTGAATGAGTAGGATTGACGTTGGCTCTAACCAAACCTGTACCATGTCTCTCTCTCTCTCTCTCTCTCTCTCTCTCTCTCTCTCTCTCTCTCTCTCTCTCTCTCTCTCTCTCTCTCTCTCTCTCTCTCTCTCTCTCTCTCTCTCTCTCTCTCTCTCTCTCTCTCTCTCTCTCTCTCTCTCTCTCTCTCTCTCTCTCTCTCTCTCTCTCTCTCTCTCTCTCTCTCTCTCTCTCTCTCTCTCTCTCTCTCTCTCTCTCTCTCTCTCTCTCTCTCTCTCTCTCTCTCTCTCTCTCTCTCTCTCTCTCTCTCTCTCTCTCTCTCTCTCTCTCTCTCTCTCTCTCTCTCTGTGTTAGCTGATGAGTAAAGAGAACATGGCCCAGTTTGGAGCAGAGCCACCGGGGGACGTAGAATCACAGCTGAGAGGAGGAGATCCACTGTGTTTGGCCTCTAATAGTCTGTTGTGGTGTTGCTGACAGTTCATATCTCTCTAATGTTGACACTGGAGGACCTGGAACAAGTGGTGAGAGGAGATCCACTGTGTTTGGCCTCTAATAGTCTGTTGTGGTGTTGCTGACAGTTCATATCTCTCTAATGTTGACACTGGAGGACCTGGAACAAGTGGTGAGAGGAGATCCACTGTGTTTGGCCTCTAATAGTCTGTTGTGGTGTTGCTGACAGTTCATATCTCTCTAATGTTGACACTGGAGGACCTGGAACAAGTGGTGAGAGGAGATCCACTGTGCTAGTATCTAATAGAATACTGTTGTCTTTATTATAGTTCTTGTTGTTTGCGTATCTCTCAATAGTTGACGGCTTGTCTTAGACTCTTTAATTAGGCCTGCGATATTGCTCATCTCTTCTTGGAGCTGCTGAAGTAGGCTTTAGAGCTGTATTGTTAAGTGTGTGTGTGTGTCTGTCTAGTTGAAGAAGGCTCTCGAGGACCTGGCAGATCTGATGGCAGAAAAGGAGGAGCTAGCCCAGCGCTGTCAGGAACTCGACGTACAGGTATATGCAGATTTTAAGTACTTTATTTGAATCCACAAATCACATTACCTCAAAGGATTCATACATTTCAAAGGTTGTTCATACGAGGACACTTAAGGAAACAAAAAGCACCTTCACCTCCACACAGCTAGGCTGCCCATAACGGCAGGCACGGCAATCTGAAGGTCACACACTGTAAGCCTATGTACGTGGCCGAGGATGCCAAATATCAATGACACACACACACACACACACAACCCTGGTACTGTATAAACTGGGTCTGTGTTATGTGCTGTGATGCCAGAGGCTATTGTCTGTGGCTGGTGTAGCAGAAGGGCTGTGGTTTTACAGACTAAGCCACTGCTCTCCCCCTACCTGCTCTCCCCGCCATACCCTGCTCTGCCTGGCTGGGGAAAACCATAGTACAGGACACATTTCTGCTACTGGTTACTGATTAGGTCAAGTCCATGTTGTATGGGCCTCTCGTGTCTCCAGATCGAGTTGTTACAGTAGATCACCAGTGTCTCTCTTCATGGACACACAGAGAGGTAAAGTCAACATGGCTACTCGTCGTCAAGGCGGACAAAAAACATCTAATGCCTGGTTGCAGAGGCGGATTAAAATATCTATACCCTGTCGTGCTCTCTGTCGCTAACGTATCACTCATTTAATCTACGTGGTGTGTTCATTTGTAGTGTTTGGGAACAGGTGGAGAGAAGACACTGGGTTGAATTACTTTTTTTTTAATGCACCCACACTCAAAGCTTCTATTCCCAAGTATTGTCTCTGACATAAAGCATGACTAATGAACAGAGGAGAGGCTGTGTCAGGGAGAATAACTAACCAGCCTTTCAACCTATTAGTCAAGATGTTGGTGTTGTTGAAGGTTTTGTGTGGCTTCACTGCACTGTACTTTCAGGGCGTAATAATGATGCTTTGTTTGTTGGAACAGTTGGCGAGAACGGGTCTTTCCCACTAGAGATCAATTGATGCTTATCACATCTCTCAGACTCTTTTAGTTACCTTTCTCCCCATTCTTCAGGCATCTGTGACCATGTGGTCCCTCCTTAATGGATAAACTGTAAAAAAAAAAAAAAATGGGGGTTGGAGCTTAATGTTCTCGCTACTAATTCATATTTTTGGATTGAGACACAGCCCACCTCTGACCCTAGTTTGACCCTGGTCAGGTGACGGTCCTTCAGGAGGAGCGGAACAGCTTATTAGCTGAGAACGACGTGCTGACGGACCGAGCCAATCAGCTGGACTCGTTTGATGACCCGAGCACGCCCTCCAGACGGAAACACAGCCAGCTACAGATACAGCTAGAGACACTACAGGAGGAGAACTTTAGGTGTGTTTGTGTCATGTGTCCGTGAAAACAAATCGCACTGGAACGACTCTTAGTTACTCATCACAGCACTTACAGATGTCTCTCTCCCTCTCTCTGTGTGTGTGTGTGTGTGTGTGTGTGTGTGTGTGTGTGTGTGTGTGTGTGTGTGTGTGTGTGTGTGTGTGTGTGTGTGTGTGTGTGTGTGTGTGTGTGTGTGTGTGTGTGTGTAGACTAGAGGCAGCTAAGGATGACTACCGTATCCACTGTGAGGAGTTGGAGAAGCAGCTGATCGAGGTTCAGCATCGTAACGACGAACTCACCAGCCTGGCAGAGGAGTCACGAGCACTTAAAGATGAACTCGATATCCTCAGGTGTGGTTGGTGGCGTTCTAGGTCGTTTATTTCAGTTGTAATCATCAGATCTTCTGAGATGTGCATCACTACCTGGAATGTGTATAAATGTGAGTGGGAGAGAGGAAGTGGTCAGTTTGATGTAAGGGTATGTAACCTTTATTTAACTAGGCAAGTCAGTTGAGAACAAATTCTTTATTTACAATGACGGCCTACAGTAGGAATGTGTTGTTTAGGCCCTTGCTTTAATCGATTTGCCTGTTTTATTTATTTATCTTTATAAATTCAATTAAATGTAATAAATTATAAATGTGTGTAGGAGCTGTTCGGACCATGCTGTGAAGCTGGAGGCGTCAGTGGAGAAATACAGGCGTAAACTGGAGGACCTGGGAGATCTGAGAAGACAAGTCAAACTGCTGGAAGAGAAGAACATGACCTACATGCACAACACTGTCAGTCTGGAGGAGGAGCTACGCAAGGCTAACACTGCCCGTGCACAGCTAGAGACATACAAGAGACAGGTGAGACATGCCTGAGAATATACTAGAAACAGAACACGTGGGTCTGACAGAACTGGGTTGGGAAAAACAATATGCCGGAACTTTGTGAAGCTTTTGCCCTTACTTAGCAAATCGTCTCTGAGGAGACATAATTTTGGAATGGCAAACAGCCAATCAGGGGGCTTACTAAATCTACTTCCTGTTTCCTACCAGGTCCAGGAGCTGTACCGGAAGTTGTCAGAGGAGTCTCGGCGGGCAGACAACCTTGCTTACGAAAAGAAGAAGTTTGAAGAGAAACATGACGCCGTGATGAGGGAGAAAGAGGTACAGACTGGATCCTAACACTTTCTATTCCAACCTACCTGGTCCCCCTGACATGCAAACACACATTAGGGGAAGGAATGTTTTAACAATAATCTAATGCTGTTGACTTGTCTCCTGATGATGATGGTCATCAGAAGATCATCATTGAGCGAGACTCTCTGAAGGAGACCAACGAGGAGTTGCGATGTAACCAGGCTCAACAGGACCAGCTCCTACAAGCAGGTAGCTCATTGGACCATCACATTGACAATGTAGACTGACTGGTGCTGCATATGATTGGAAAACAGATTTACTGTAGTTGAGGTTTGGTTTTCGTTGATAAAGTGTTGGCGCGTTCGACATTGCCGACGACTTTAAAGGCTAGTCGAGACTGACTGATCTACAAATCACCATGCTTCATACATTTTGGGGCTGCAGGTTGCAAGTTCAAACCCCGAGCTGACTAGGTACAAATCTGTCATTCTGCCCCTGAACAGGCAGTTAACCCACTGTTCCTAGGCCGTCATTGAAAATAAGAATTTGATCTTAACTGACTTGCCTAGTAAAATAAAGGTTAAATAAATAAATAACTACTCAATGTTATTTTCAGATCAGTTAGTCACAATTTACCCATGATGCATCACGGTTTTGAACACCGCCCGTGTCTTTCTGAAGCCTACAGAGACACATGGCTACTGATCTGCTCTCTGTTTCTCCACAGGGATGGCAGGGATGCCAGCTGGTAGTCCAACCCATGATAACCTTGCTGCTGAGATCCTACCTGTAGAGTACAGGTAGTAATTTAATAGTTGTTTGTTTTGTGTGTGTGAGACACTGACTGCACTAACTGTGTGTGTCCTTGTCCATACAGGGAGAAGTTTATCCGGCTCCAGCATGAGAATAAGATGTTGCGTGTGCAGCAGGAGGGATCAGAGAATGACAAGATCTCTGAACTACAGACACTGCTAGAGGTGGCACACAGAACCTGCTCTGAACTGGACACTGACAACAGGTAAGCTGTGTGTGTGTTTTTTACTTCCGGTTTGACTGTGATGTACTTCCTGTGTGTCTGATGTACTTCCAGGTTAAGCAGGGAGAGGGTCACTGAGCTGCAGCAGCAGGTAGAGGATTTACAGAAAGCCCTACAGGGCCAGGGAGCCAAGACTGATGACGTGAGTTCAACCAGACATATGACTTTATAGTATACCGCTATATCAAACATTAACCCTAAATATAGCATAATACTGCCTCTCATATGTACAGTAGCAGCTGTGAGGTAACAGTATCTGTGTGTTCGCTATCTTACAACTGCTCTTTGTTTGCAGTCTCACCTGAAGAGGAAATTGGATGCTCATATGTAAGTATGGTCCATACTGCTTTTTGAGATCTCTATGGCTGCGTTTACATCGGCAACCAAATTCTGATATTTTTTTTCACTAATTGATCTTTTTGACCAATCAGATCAGCTCTGAAAAATATCTGGTGTGAGTAGATCTGATGTGATTGGTCAAAATGACTGGGGAAATGATCAGAATTGGGGTGCCTGTATAAACACAGCCATACTTCCTCCTGACAGAGACATTTAAAAAGTAAGGTGTTTTATTATCCAGGGTGCAACTGAACGAGGCGCAGGATGAGATCACGAAGAAGAAAGAACTCCTGGAGGACTTGCAGCCAGACAACACACAGACCTGTGAGTACAACTACAACAACCATAACGCGACCACAACACTGGCGGTATAGTACGGAGTAACCCCAGTGAGTGTTGTCCGTCTGTCCCTTAGTTCTGAGACTGGATGAGCTGATGGCTGCTCTGAAGAAGAAGGATGATGACATGAGAGCCATGGAGGAGAGATACAAGATGTACCTGGAGAAAGCACGCAATGTGATTCCTTAATCATTCATTCTTCTCACATTCAACTAGCAGCTGGACAAAAAATAACAAGTGCAGAAAAAGAACATGCCTCTCTTTGCTGCTGCTCCCACCAGTGATATCTGTCTCGGTGCTGTAGGTGATCTGTGCATTGGACCCCCAGCTGAACCCTGCCACAGCAGAGATCCAGGCTCTAAAGAAGCAGCTGACGGACAGAGACAAGAGGATCCTCAGCCTGGAGGTAACACGGATCTTTAACCCCTGGCCCTGACCTTTGGCCCTTAACCATTAGCCATGAGGCACTCATTCACATGGGGAACCATAGTACTTATCTCACAATGCACTCACAACCTCTTGTATTGATCGTCTCTCTCGTTCTCTCTGTAGAGGGAGTGTGAGCAGGCAAAGCTGAGAGAGTATGAAGAGAAGCTGATTGTAACAGCATGGTACAACAAGGTTAGAACATGTAGTCAGAATAGACACGTTGTATTTTCTTTTGAAAATAAAGGACAGGAATGTACCTTTTTACAAATGTTACTTATACAGAGCTTTTGTTCCAACTCAATTAAACATTGCTGTTGCATGTCTTCCGCCCCCTTCAGAGTCTGAGCTTCCAGAAGCTGGCGATCGGGGGTCGCTCCACCTCCATGGTGCCCCCAGGTCAGTCCTTCCTGACCCAGCAGCACCAGGTCACCAACGCTGCCCACAGGAACCTCTCTGTCAGCGTGCCTGCCACCACCACTAAGTAGACCTGGGATGGGTGACTACTGAGGTGGGCCAGCGTGTGTACAGGCTTCTTTTATTAATGTTGAACCATGATTAGTTCAATCAGGTGTGTTAGTGCTGGTCTGGAACAAAGTCCTGCTGACACTGCAGCCCTCTAGGACTGGGATCTCCTACATCTGACGTAAACAAACAAATGGCTCCTCTCTAACTCCTTTCCAGAAATGTACACTCAAGTGACCTTAAGCACATTAGTTCTCAGTCCCTGGAGAGGGGACAAGCATGCACTGACTGACTTGAACATGAGCACTTACTCAAACCAGGTTCCCTCCTCACTGATACACCAGACGGTAACAGTTATACTCCTCACTACAGTTTAGGATGTTTATTATCTCCGGTAATGAGTTTGGTCTGGCAACCCTACCAACATGCTTTATCAGCTTAGCACATAGCCTAGCACATAACACTGACTGAGCCCTACAATATACCTGTGTTAGCCTAGCTAGCAGCAGGCTCTGACTAGCAGTGATTCCTAACCTTGACATATCCTGACATGTACACTGAGTGTACAAAACATTAAGAACACCTTCCAAATATTGACTCCTATGCCTCCCACAGTTGTGTCAAGTTGATCTGGATGTCCTTTTGGTGGTGGACCATTCTTGATACACATGGGAAACTGTTGAGTGAGAAATCCTGCACCTTTGCAGTTCTTGACACAAACCTGTGCTCCTGGCACGTACTACCATACCCCATTCAAAGGCACTTAAATATTTTGTCTTTCCCATTCACCCTCTGAATGTCACACATAAACAATCTATGTCTCAAGGCTTAAAAATCCTTCTTTAACCTGTCTCCTCCCCTTCATCTACACTGATTGAAGTGGATTTATCAATAAGGAATCATAGCTTTCACCTGGATTCACCTGGTCAGTCTACAGTTGTGGCCAAAAGTTTTGAGAATGACACAAATATTATTTTTCACAAAGTTTGCTGCTTCAGTGTCTTTAGATATTTTTGTCAGATGTTACAATGGAATATTGAAGTATAATTACAAGCATTTTATAAGTGTCAACGGCTTTTATTGACAATTACATGAAGTTGATGCAAAGAGTCAATAATTGCAGTGTTGACCCTTCTTTTCAAGACTTCTGCAATCCACCCTGGCATGCTGCCAATTAACTTCTGGGCCACATTCTGACAGATGGCAGCTCATTCTTGCATAATCAATGTTTTGAGTTTGTCAGAATTTGTGGGTTTTTGTTTGTCTACCCGCCTCGAGGATTGACCACAAGTCCTCAATGGGTTTAAGGTCTGGGGAGTTTCCTGGCCATGGACCCAAAATATCGATGTTTTGTTCCCCGAGCCACTTTGTTATCACTTTTGCTTTATGGCAAGGTGCTCCGTCATGTTGGAAAAGGCATTGTTCGTCACCAAACTGTTCCTGGATGGTTGGGAGAAGTTGCTCTCGGAGGATGAGTTGGTACCATTCTTTATTCATGGCTGTGTTCTTAGGCAAAATTGTGAGTGAGCCCACTCCCTTGGCTGAGAATCAACCCCACACATGAATGGTCTCAGGATGCTTTACTGTTGGCATGACACAGGACTGATGGTAGCGCTCACCTTGTCTTCTCCGGACAAGCTTTTTTCCGGATGCGCCAAACAATCAGAAAGGGGATTCATCAGAGAAAATGACTTTACCCCAGTCCTCAGCAGTCCTGTACCTTTTGCAGAATATCAATCTGTCCCTGATGTTTTTCCTGGAGAGAAGTGGCTTCTTTGCTGCCCTTCTTGACACCAGGCCATCCTACAAAAGTCTTCGCCTCACTGTGTGTGCAGATGCACTCACACCTGCCTGCTGGCATTCCTGAACAAGCTCTGTACTGGTGGTGCCCCGATCCCGCAGCTGAATCAACTTTAGGAGATGGTCCTGGCGCTTGCTGGACTTTCTTGGGTGCCCTGAAGCCTTCTTCATAACAATTGAACTGCTCTCCTTGAAGTGCTGAATATAGCTGATATTATAAAATGTTTTTATACTACAACAAAACGATGAATGAACCGCACTATGCAGTTAAAGGATGTTACAATCATCTTATCAACCATTGGACGACAAAGAGAGTTTTACCTCTGTGATCTTCCTCTTCTGTGTTTCACAATCACCAGAGTGAATATGGAATTCAGGAGAAATGGGTGTATTTGGTGCTGGCAACCAAAAGTTGGTATTGCAGCACAGATCGATCCATTACTAGTTTCTTACACAAAAGCAGTCTATACTGCAGACCTGTGTCAACATCCTGTAATGCCATACTGACACAAGCATCTCTGGTGCGGCAACAACAACTAATCATTCAATCAACTCAGAAATCCAGGACTTTTTAATGGTGTTTATTTTTGATACTGTGATCTATCGGAACACGGTTGGGCTTTTACAGTGCCTTCAGAAAGTATTCATCCCCCTTGACTTATTCTACATTTTGTTGTGTTACAGCCTGAATTCAAAAATGTATTTTAAAAAACACACACATTACCCATCTCCACACAATAGCCCATAATGACAAAGTAAAAAAACATGTTTTTAGAATTTTGTAAATGTATTGAAATTTAATTTACAAATATTACAGTGGTGAGTCTTTCTGGGTAAGTCTCTAAGAGCTTTGCACACCTGGATTGTACAATATTTACTCATTCTTTTTATTTTTTATTCTTCAAGCTCTGTCAAGTTGGTTGTTGATCATTGCTAGACAGTCTTGCCATAGATTTTCAAGCAGATTTAAGTCAAAACTGTAACTACTCAGGAACATTCAATGTTGTCTTGGTATGCAACTCCAGTGTATATTTGGCCTTGTGTTTTAGGTTATTGTCCTGCTGAATTTGTCTCCCAGTGTCTTACTGTAAACTAAGATTTTGCTTATGTTTAGCTCTATTCTTTTTACCCCAAAAACCTCCCTAGTCCTTGTCCATGACAAGCATGCCTGTAACATGATGCAGCCACCACAAGGCTTGAAAATATGAAGTGTGGTACTCAGTGATGTGTTGTGTTGTATTTGCCCCAAACTTAACGCTTTTTATTCAGGACATGAAGTTAATTTCCTTGCCTCATTTTTTTGCAGTTTTACTTAAGTGCCTTATTGCAAACAGGATGCATGTTTTGGAATCTTATTATGTACAAACATCCTACTTTTGAGTCTGTCATTTAGGTTAGTGTTGTGGAGTAGCTACAATGTCGTTAATCCATCCTCAGTTTTCTCCTATCACAGCCATTAAACTCTGTAACTGTTTTAAGTTAACCATTGACCTCATGGTGAAATCCTTGAGCGGTTTCCTTCCACTCCGGCAACTGAGTTAGGAAGGACGCCTGTGTCTTTGCAGTGACTGGGTGTATTGATACACCATCCAAAGTGTAATTAATAACTTCACCATGCTCAAAGGGATATTCAATGTCTGTTTTTTTTTTTTTTTTTTTACCCATCTACCTATAGGTGCCCTTTGTGACGCATTGGAAAACCTCATTGGTCTTTGTGGTTGCATCTGTGTTTGTAATTCAATGCTCAACTGAGGACCTTACATATAATTGAATGTATGGGGGACAGAGATTAGGTAGTCATTCAAAAATCATGTTAAACACCCTTATTGCACACAATGGGTCCATGCAATTTATGTGACTTAACTAAATGTTTACTCCTTAACATATTTGGGCTTTCCATAACAAAGCGGTTGAATACTTATTGAGTTAAGGCATTTCAACTTTTCATTTTTTATTCATTTGTAAAAATGTCTAAAAATATCATTTCACTTTGACATTATGTGTATGCCAGTGACACAAAGTCTCAATTTAATCCATTTTAAATTCCGACTGTAATGCAACAAAATGTGGAAAAAGTTAAGGGGTGTGAATAGTTTATGAAGGCACTGTGTGTTGTGTCTGGATGAGTAGAAGGGAATCAACTGTATAATAATCTATACAGCACTACTGTAATCAGGGCATCAACAGTATAATAATCTATACAGCACTACTGTAATCAGGGCATCAACAGTATAATAATCTATACAGCACTACTGTAATCAGGGCATCAACAGTATAATAATCTATACAGCACTACTGTAATCAGGGTTCCAACACCAGAGTGGGATTTTAGAACTGCTTTCACACACCCCCAATTTGTTATTGTTGTGCTATGAAATATTGAAATGTGGATGAACTAAACCAGAATTAAACCTAGTCCTGGATGTATTTAATCTGCATTTGTGAAACAAGCTCCTAGATGAAATATTGTTCCTCTCTGATGAAACAAAAACGCAGTGACAACTTTTTAATTTCTTACAAATGTGTTTGGGCATGTTGGCCCTCTAGGGTGCACTGGGATCTCTGAATGAAACATGAAAAGCTCTGTAAAATAGCTATCAATTGATTTGATCATTTTCTACAATCCCTACTGGTTTGGATTCCTAGCCTTGTAGTGAAGCTTAACATAGCTCAAAGCTAGCAGTTAGCTAGATGTTGGATTTGCTCTTTTGTGGGAAATGTGATATTCCAGTAAAACAATGTGGTATCTGGACTCGTGCCTCTAGGTCAAATCACATTTTATTGATCACATACACATATTTAGCAGATGTTATAGTGGGTGTAGAAAAATGCTTGTGTTCCTAGCTCCAACAGTGCAGTAGTATATAACAATACACACATCTTAAAGTAAAATAATGGAATTAAGAAATATATAAATACTGGGACGAGCAATGTCAGTGACACTGACTAAAATACAGTAGATGTATATACAGTTGAAGTCGGAAGTTTACATACACCTTAGCCAAACACATTTAAACTCAGTTCTTCACAATTCCTAACATTTAATCCTAGTAAAAGGTCTTAGGTCAGTTAGGATTACCACTTTATCTTAAGAATGTGAAATGTCAGAATAATAGTAGAGAAATTTAGTTCTTTCATCCCATTCCAAGCGGGTCATAATTTTACATACACTCAATTCGTATTTGGTAGCGTTACCTTTAAATTGTTTAACTTGGGTCAAATGTTTAGGGTAGCCTTCCACAACATTCCAACAATAAGTTGGGTGAATGTTGGCCTATTCCTCCTAACAGCGCTGGTGTAACTGAGTCAGGTTTGTAGGCCTCTTTGCTCGCACACACTTTTTCAGTTCTGCCCACAAATTTTCTATGGGATTGAGGTCAGGGCTTTGTGATGGCCACTCCAATACCTTGACTTTGTTGTCCTTTTTTTGCCATTTTGCCACAACTTTGGAAGTATGCTTGGGGTCATTGTCCATTTGGAAGACCATTTGCGACCAAACTTTAACTTCCTGACGGATGTCTTGAGATGTTGCTTCAAGATATCCACATAATTTTCCTCCCTCATGATGCCATCTGTATTGTGAAGTGCACCAGTCCCTTCTACAGCAAAGCACCCCCACAACATGATGCTGTCACCCCCGTGCTTCACGGTTGGGATGGTGTTCTTCGGCTTGCAAGCCTCCCCCTTTTCCTCCAAACATAATGACATTATGGCCAAACAGTTCTATTTTTGTTTCATCAGACCAGAAGACATTTCTCCAAAAAGTACAATCTTTGTCCCCATCTGCAGTGGCAAACTGTAGTCTGGCTATTTTATGGCGGTTTTGGAGCAGTGGCTTCTTCCTTGCTCCGTGGCCTTTCATGTTATGTCGATATAGGACTCGTATAACTGTGGATATAGATACTTTTGTACTTGTTTCCTCCAGCATCTTCACAAGGTCCTTTGCTGTTGTTCTGGGATTGATTTGCACTTTTCGCACCAAAGTACATTCATCTCTAGGAGATGGAACACGTCTCCTTCCTGAGTGGTATGACGGCTGCGTGGTCCCATGGTGTTTATACTTGCGTACTATTGTTTGTACAGATGAACGTGGTACCTTCAGGCATTTGGAAATTGCTTCCAAGGATGAACCAGACTTGTGGTCTACAACTTTGTTTCTGAGGTCTTGGCTGATTTCTTTTGATTTCCCTGTGATGTCAAGCAAAGAGGCACATAGTTTGAAGGTAGGCCTTGAAATATATCCACAGGTACACCTCCAATTGACTCAAATTATGTCAATTAGCTTATCAGAAGCTTCTACAGCTATGACATCCTTTTCTGGAATTTTCCAAGCTGTTTAAAGGCACAGTCAATTTAGTGTATGTAAAATTCTGACCCACTGGAATTGTGATACAGTGAAATAATCTGTCTGTAAACCATTTTTGAAAAATTACTTGTGTTATGCACAAAGTAGATGTCCCAACTGACTTGCCAAAACTATAGTTTTTTAACAAGAAATTTGTGGAGTGGTTGAAAAACGCATTTTAATGACTCCAACCTAAGTGTACGTACCTTTCCGACTTCAACTGTAAGGAAATAAGTGAAACAGTATGTAAACATTATGAAAGTGACTAATGTTCCATTTTATTAAAGTGACCAGTGATTCCATATGGTAGCAGCCTCTAAGGTGCAGAGATGAGTAACCGGGTGGTAGCTGGCTAGTGATGGCTATTTAGGTTCTCTTGCAGTGGATGGTACTTGTACATCTACTGATTATTCACATATACAATACCATGTATACAGAGATCAGCGCAGCACTAGGCAATGAGATTGCGACAAAGCTGTTCAGATAGTACTCATTGATTGTGTTAGTGGAAAGATAAGGAAGTGTGAATTATGAAATGAAAAATAAGCCTTTGGTTTTCATGTATTGCAAAGAATAAACACAAATGTCTTTTTCTAAGTGCTGTTGAATTAGTGTTATGGGTTGAGAAACCCGTGTCATCCTGTGTCCATATTTAGATTTTTACTCACTTTCTAATCAAAACAAAGTGATTCTCCACAACACATGTTGTCATTGCTCACATTTCCTTTGATCCACATTTATATTGTTTTTGAGTGCACAAACCGAAAAAATTCAGAAAAGCAAACTTACTTGTATAACTTACTCAGGCTACTCTTTCAGTTATTAGTATATTGACACTACTGTACTGGCTTACATGCTGACCACACCACCCACGTTGCAAAATAAATGTACACGTTATTTATTCATGCACCAACACTGCTTGCGCACATCAACGAGGGTCTGCATAGTCAGGCGCTAAAATAGAACTTGGTTCTATTTGTGATGATTGATGCGCTGCAAGTCCTGCCTCTCCCGTCCCCTCATTGGTTTTTAGGAGCATATGTCGGTAATTGAAAGATGAACTGAGCTCCACACTCCAGCCCAGTTGGTGGTGGTAATGCGCCTTTAAAGTTGGTTGCCAACCGCCATATAACCTTGTGCATTTCAGGTAAAATAACAACCCAATGTTTATATCCCAGGACAAATTAGCTAGCAACAGCAAGCTAGCTAGCTAAATTGCCATAAATGGTTAATGTTTTTCGACCTGTCCCCAAATTAATATAGATGGTTCAGAGTTTGCTTTGATATTTCAACCTGATTGCGTCTGGTGTGGGTGGATAAAATCAACATGCTTGTGATGGCACACGCACGCCCGGTCTAATCAGCATATTAGACTACATTTAAAGCTAGAATCCTTAGTTGCTACATCCATATATGGATGTATAAATGTATACCCATTGATTCTTGAAGAATATAACTTCCAAATGCCTCATGAGTTTAGTTCAACTGTCGTACCCCACGAGAACACAAAATATAAGCTTGTTTTACTCCAACGTTTGTAAACAATGTAAATTTAAGCAAACACTGTATAGCCTCAAAACATGATTAAAACTATGTATGGCGAGTCGCTGCATCCATAGCTCTGTCTATGAAATTGAGAGTGGTCGCATTTCTCCAGGCACATCCCTCAGCTTTCTACCAAAACCGAGGTAGGGTGACTGCTTTGTTATTGTTTCAGAATAGGATTCTAGATCTAAACTCTGTATAGAAATGCTAATGTAGAGATTGTTTACATTGCAGTTGGAAGCTAACCCTCTGTTTACATTCCTTACTCCTTTTTTAACCTGGCAAGTCAGTTAAGAACAAATTCTTATTTTCAATGACGGCCTAGGAACAGTGGGTTAACTGCCTGTTCGGGGGCAGAACCAGATTTGTACCTTGTCAGCTCGGGGGTTTGAACTTGCAACCTTCACGGTTACTAGTCTTAACACTAACCACTAGGCTACCCTGCCACCCCTTTCACTACTGTGAGCGTACCAAGTAATTAGGCGTCACTCTAAAGCGGGAAGGTGGAATAAACGAGTCAGGAGTAGGTTCTTGATTGAACACAGTTCTCTATTGAGGGCATTTTGTCAACAAAAACATTCTAACATATTCAATGAAAAATCTTCCAAGGAAAAACACACTTCTTCTCCAGATGAAACAAGAACACAATAGGATTATCTTTAAACTACAACAAACATAAATCACGGGTTTGTCACCGTCTTAGTGGTTCTTTCAGCACAGCTTCTCTCTCTCTCGGTGGCCATCTTCCAGATATAGTTTCCCCCTTCTCTGCTGGTTCCATTCTCTCTCTTATAGGGGAAAGAGAGTATGTCATTAGTACCGTCAGCTGTGCTTAATTGCCTCTGGTTACCTTGTCTCCCATGCCTTGTTGGGCTACTATCCATGAACCCAGCCTGCCCTCTGGTGGTCCTTCCACACTACCTACATAGAAACTGATGCTCTTTTAAACACTTTATGTAATCTCAGGTCATTGAACAGACTTGTATCACCATCATTAGCTTTGTTGATCAGCACAAGCTCTGGCCCAAAGGTAAATGTGGTAGAGGTGAATTCAGATGTATCTCAGGGTGTGTAATGGCCCTGAAGTACTGCTCTAACTATCATCGCTTGGCGCATTAAATTGAGGTTTAGGATGAAGTTAGGATAGGATAAATTGAGGGTTAGGACCAGCATAGACTAGATGAAATCAGATTGACATCCACATAGTGTTGTTTTGACATTGTTGGAGGTGGAACTGTATTACAGCTGTCAAATCAACAAGTGGCTGATTGCGTTACCTTATCGTGGACGCTACCATTGGATGCAACGAAACCACACCTGATTCAAATCTAAACAAATCCCATGCAGCCACGTTACAGGTTCAAACACTTAAATTAGACTGGTACACAAATGAACATGAAAACATGCATAACACACTGTAAATAGTTTGACATTATTTCTAACATCTGTAGAGAGCGGCAGGTAGCCTGGCGGGGAGGAGTGTTGGGCCAGTCACCAAAAGGTTGCTTGAACGAAACCTAGAGCTGGCAAGGTAAAAATCTGTTGTTCTGCTCCTGAGTAATGCAGTTAACCCACTGTTCCCCGGGCTCTGAAGATGTGGATGTCGATTAAGGCAGCCCTCCGCACCTCTCACTCTGATTCAGAGGGGTTCTAACAAAATGGTTGTCTTTTCCTAACAGCTTGATGGTCAAGACTTTCTTACACAAGGGGAGGTTAACTTGGCCTCAGACAATCCATCTGAGATCAATTTCAGTCGAGGGATTTTTGGGGGGGCTTTAACCCCTGGATCCAAGTGATTTTTAATTGAAGAATTCCCAAATATTCCCACGCATAATGGGGAGATGTGATCGAATACAAATGTGAGCAAGGATAGAAATGATCATGTTTTAGTCAACATTATTGGCATTCTTGCGATCAGTGTGCAGTCTACAAATGATTTCTAATTATGTTCTGTCCCCCTGACCATCCACTAAAGAACAAATAGTCTCGCGGCTGATGTAATATGCAAGGGAGAAATGTATACTGTAGCTAAGAAAGTAATACTAAGTGTATGTTGTGTAGTAAGCTGTTAGTAGCTCATGTGCCTCACCCTAATGATTTTGTCTATTTTCACCAACGCGGTATTGTAAACACATCGTTTGGTATGTGTGCTTGTTTGGCAACTTTCTTTGTACAGCTTTGACAATGCTACTGATATTAGTTGTGTGCAAGCCGAGGAACTTAAAACTTTCCGGCCTCTCCACTACTGTCCCGTCGATGTGGATAGGGGGCTGCTCCTTCTGCTGTTTCCTGAAGTCCACGATCATCTCCTTTGTTTTGTTGACATTGAGTGAGAGGTTATTTTCTTCACACCACACTCTGAGGGCCCTCACCTCCTCCCTGTAGGCCGTCTCATTGTTGTTGGTAATCAAGCCTACCACTGTAGTGTTGTTTCCAAACTTGATGATTGAGTTGGAGGTGTGCATGGCCACCTAGTCATGGGTGAACAGGGAGTACAGGAGAGGGCTGAGAACGCACCATTGTGGGGCCCCAGTATTGAGGATCATTGGGGTGGAGATGTTGTTACCTACCCTCACCACCTGGGGGTGGCCCGTCAGGAAGTCCAGGACCCAGTTACACAGGGCAGGGTGTAGACCCAGGGTCTCGAGCTTAAGGACGAGTTTGGAGGGTACTATGGTGTTAAATGCTGAGCTGTAGTCAATGAACAGCAT
The DNA here is from genome assembly GCF_021184085.1 of Oncorhynchus gorbuscha. Taxonomy (NCBI): domain Eukaryota; kingdom Metazoa; phylum Chordata; class Actinopteri; order Salmoniformes; family Salmonidae; genus Oncorhynchus; species Oncorhynchus gorbuscha. Next base: position 29,530,351 of record NC_060178.1, on the reverse strand, counting down.
TCTTACATAGGTATTCCTCTTGTCCAAATGGGTTAGGGCAGTGTGCAGTGTGATTGCGTAGTCTGTGGACCTATTGGGGCGGACAGCAAATTGGAGTGGGTCTAGAGTGTCAGGTAGGGTGGAGGTGATATGGTCCTTGACTAGTCTCTCAAAGCACTTCATGATGACGGAAGTGAGTGCTACGGGGCGGTAGTCGTTTAGCTCAGTTACCTTAGCTTTCTTGGGAACAGGAACAATGGTGGCCCTCTTGAAGCATGTAGGAACAGCAGACTGGGATAAGGATTGATTGAATATGTCCGTAAACACACCAGCCAGCTGGTCTGCGCATGCTCTGAGGACGCGGCTAAGGATGTTGTCTGGGCCTGCAGCCTTGCGAGGGTTAACACGTTTAAATGTTTTATTCACATTGGCTGCAGTGAAGGAGAGCCCGAAGGTTTTGGTAGCATGCCTGGTCAGTGGCACTATATTGTCCTCAAAGCGAGCAAAGAAGTTGTTTAGTTTGTCTGGGAGCAAGACATGGTGGTCCGCAACGGGGCTGGTTTTTCTTTTGTTGTCCGTGATTGACTGTAGACCCTGCCACATACCTCCCGTGTCTGAGATTCACTGCTACACTGAAGGAACTTACATAACTGTATGTGTGGGTTACAGAGATGGGGTAGTCATTAACAAATCATGTTAAACACTATTATTGCACACAGGGTGAGGCCATGCAACTTATTTTGTGACTTGTTAAGCAAATGTTTACTCCTGAACTTATTTAGGCTTAGCAAATTTGTAAAACATTCTAAAAACATAATTCCACTTTTGACATTCTGGGGTATTGTGTGTAGATCAGTAACACAAAATATTTTAAATTCAGGCTGTAACACAACAAAATGTGGAAAAAGTCAAGTGGTGTAAATACTTTCTGAAGCCACTGTAAATATTTGGTCAAACGATTCATTTTGTATATGGTTTCCTAGAAACATGGGGTGGTTCAACTAACCCGATTTCCCCACTTTCCCCTACTGACCATAACTAAACACAGGTCACTGCTTTCAAATCAACCTTAAGTCATTCACCTTTGCATATCTTTATTTGATACAAAGTACACAGTTGTATGACAGGGAAATCAATATTCTGTTCAAAAGTGTAAAAATGTTAAAGACACCAAGAACATTATGTTCAGAACGTATATTGATAGAATCTATAATTGGACCTGGAAAATGTGTAATTTCAGTAAATCTGCATTAGTAAATTGCTATTGGTTCAGTATTGAGTGCTCCGTAAATTGCAGTTACCTGTAGTTGAATCAATAAAATACACAGTAATTATATCCTGTAGTCTACTTCTCCCTGTCCAGTGAATCGCAACACTCACAGCTGTTTCCTGCTTCTTCCAGCCAGCCAGTTTGGAGACATCATGTGATGCTCTATGTTTTGATCAGAGTGAGGGGGAAATGGTCAATGTGAGGATGTGGTCACCGTGGCAGGGCTCGGATCAGGAACTCTGCTGGGGAGTGAGTGAACCCCAGGACACCCTCCAAACTGGGCATGGCTCCAGGGACCGGAGACAAGGAGAAACGCTGGAGCAAGGAGGAGAAGAACAGGAACAGTTCCATACGAGCCAGATGCTCCCCCGCACACGCACGCTTACCTGGAGAGACACACACACATTTCATCTGAGGAGACACACACGCTTACCTGAAGGAGAAAGATATGTGACTGACTGGGTTTGAACCCGGATCATTTGTCAAAAGCTCAGGAGTGGCAGATATCCAAGTGGTTTGAGAGGCGAGCCAGCAACCGGAGGGTTCAACTGAACAAAATCTGTCCGGAAGTGAGCTGGCAACAGGAGAGTAGCTGGTATCAAATCCTAGATGCTATTGCCTACCGTTGTAACCCTGAGCAATGCACTTAACCCCCCAAAACAACAGCTCCCTGGGCACTCAGTGTGGAAGCCCCCCACCTCTCCAAAAAACCTGTATACGTGTGTCTTTCGGACGAGTTCTGATAAAAGCAGATGTCAAATTTCAGTTGGACCTTCTGTCCAATTGACCCATAAAGAGCTCTTAATCTTAATGTTAAGTTTTCCGGTCACAGGCAAGGTTACTCATCACACAAGTTTGTAATAAAAACATGAAAACACAACCCACAGAGATCATAACCTGAGCAACAAACAATACATGTTGTACGGGTAGTCTGTTGTATCACCTGCTGAGAAAGGCAGGAAGGCATCTCTCCTTCTGAACTGTCCTTCAGAATCCAGGAAGTGCTCTGGGTTGAAAGTGTTTGGAGTTTCCCACTCGTCTTTGTCAAACAGCACCGAAGACAGGTTGGTGGTGACAACCGTCCCCTGAATAGCACAGAGATATTGTAACTCACAGACTGCCCACCTGCCCAGCAATGTGCAGAGCAGGACTATAGCCTATTATCAGTTGTAGCAGCCATATGGTTAAGTTGGTACATTAATGACTAACTGTACAAATCATCCATGGATTTTGGTAGCTATTGTTTGTATTCTACTAGCCTTGAGAGCTGAATGTCACAAAAATTCAGTGACAAGTATCATTCACTTGACACATGGAGGGACTCATGACTGTTAATGCTGTATCTCACCTTGGGTATGAAATATCCCCCAAGTTTCGCGTCTTTGCTGGCCATCTTGGGGAAACCCAGCGGCACAACGTTTCCTATCCTCTGTGTCTCATGGATGACAGCGTCAGTGAAGGGCATGTTGGGTCTGTCAGCCGTGGTGGGCTGGCGGGACTGTCCTATCACTCTGTCTATCTCAGCCTGGACCTTCTCTGGAGGGATAAAGGAGAAGGGATCAATCAATTGATCAATCAAACTCAGTGGTGCTGTGGAAGAGTTGACTCACCCTGTATCTCTGGGTAGTTCATCATGTAGACCATTGCCCAGCGTAAGGTGGTGGCAGCGGACTCCATCCCAGCCTCGATCAGGTCCAGAGTACACACCACCAGAGTCTCTGTGTTGAAGCCAGCTTTAGGGTCCTCCTTCCTCTGAGAATGTTTAAGGAGAAGGTGGATTGGAATGTGTCAAAATAATACAAAACATGACTTGTCTGTCTGGTAGAAGTGGTTTGCAACATTCACGTGATGTGTGTCTTTGACATTTGTCTTAGTGTTGGCTACTATTCTGGTACCTTACCTTGTTAATCTCTGTGAGGTATGTGTCTATGTAGTCCCGGGGGTCCTCTGGATCCCAATCCTCCTGATGCTTCTCTATCTCTGCCCGCAGGAAGTCGGTGATCTGTTGGTAGTTGGAGTGGATGGTCTGGTGGGGACCAGGCAGGTATTTCATGATGTGTGGGAAGGCATCATACAGCTGGGACAGGGAGGGACAGAGTTACACATACAGATAAAACTACAGGAGAACAGTTATGTTTATTTTCCTGTTTATACTGTATGTGCATAATAGTTATGATAAAAGGATAGGATTTTTCAGGTAATTCCCCAAAATAGTTTTGCGAGGGACAGGGACATGAGCTCTGACAACTGAGAGCTAGGCTCTAAGTTTAACATCCCATCTGATGGAGTTAAGACCATTGACCAGCTAATAACTTGACACCCACCTGAGCCCGAGCAGTGCCGGATAATATCACAACCTCGTTGTCCAAGCGTAGGAGCTTCTGGAAGTTTTCATCGCTGTACTCGAAGCGATGGCCGAACACCACAGAAGAGATAATGTTCCCCACCGCGTTGTTCAGGATGTAATGGGGGTTGAACCCTCCCCCTGAAAGTAACACATACTGGCTATGCAAAGCGTGGATGGATTCTCTCATCAACTGTTGTCCTGCATGTGACTTTATTATTATTTATTATTATTATTATTAGTAGTAGTAGTAGTAAGTAAAGTATAAGTGGACCAAAGGCACATGAAGGTTACACTTATTCTATAGGGGACACAGTTGACATGATATATTGATAGAGTGTGCAAGTATCAAGTGTGTTCTCACAATGTTATGACAGGAATGTGTACAGTACATGTCCGGTGTATGTCTACAGTGCAGTGTTGTTATTTCTATAAAATAAAAAGCAGTAACACTAACCCTACATATACTGTACCATATACATACCCTGCTCCTCTCTGAAGGCCTCACACAGGAAGTTACTCTCCAGCTGGATGTAGTGCTCCAGTCCCTTCTTCCCTTCTCCGAAGTATCGCAGGTGGGTATGAGCAAACTTTCTCTGGCTCTTCCACATGAGACCGTTGCTTAGAGCGATACCTGAGGTCAGAGGAGAGGTGGAGATTAAGAGCCACACATACTCATTAAGGGTTCTTCTTTATTTGTACTATTTTGTACTATTTTGTACATTGTAGAATAATAGTGACGACATCGAAACTATGAAATAACACATATGGAATCATGTAGTAACCAAAAAAGTGTAAAAGTGTTATATTTGATTAATTTGAGATTCTTCAAAGTAGCCACCCTTTGCCTTGATGACAGCTTTGCACACTTTTGGCATTCTCTCAACCAGCTTCATGAGGTAGTCACCTGGAGAATGCATTTCAATTAACAGGTGTGCCTTGTTAAAAGTTAATTTGTGGAATATCTTTCCTTCTTAATGCGTTTGAGCCAATCAGTTGTGATGTGACAAGGTAAAGGTGGAATACAGAAGATAGCCCTATTTGGGGGGAAAAACAAGTCCATATTATGGCAAGAACAGCTCAAATAAGCAAAGAGAAATTACAGTCCATCATTACTTTAAGACATCAGAAGGTCAGTCAAGTTTATTAGAGCTAACTGCACCTCAGATTGCAGCCCAAATAAATGCTTCACAGAGCTCAAGTAACAGACACATCTCAACATCAACCGCTCGGAGGAGACTGTGTCAATCAGGCCTTCATGGTCAAATTGCTGCAAAGAAACCACTACTAAAGGACACCAATAAGAATAAGAGACTTGCTTGGGCCGAGAAACACAAGCAATGGACATTAGACCAGTGGAAATCTGTCCTTTGGTCTGATGAGTCTAAATTTTAGATTTTTGGTTTCAACAGCCGTGTCTTTGTGAGACGCAGAGTAGGTGAACGGATGATCTCCGTATGTGTGGTTCCCACCATGAAGCATAGAGGAGGAGGTGTGATGGTGTGGGGGTGCTTTGCTGGTGACACTCAGTGATTTATTTGGTATTCAAGGCACACTTAACCAGCATGGCTACCACAGCATTCTGCAGCGATACGCCATCCCATCTGGTTTGTGCTTAGTGGGACTATCATTTGTTTTTCAACAGGACAATGACCCAACACACACTTCCAGGCTGTGTAAGGGCTATTTGACCAAGAACAAGAGTGATGGTGTTCCATCAGATGACCTGGCCTCCACAATCACCCAACCTCAACCCAATTGAGATGGTTTGGGATGAGTTGCCAAGGCAGCAGCTACTCTTCCTAGGGTACAAACATGTTAAAGCACCTACATTACATATAAAACAAAAGATGAAACAGGACATCACATAACATTATTACACCACTACATATCTACAATACAAAATGTTGAATACTACCATACAACAATATCACTATGTATGCATGTGTCTGTACCTTTCTGTGTGTCTCTTCACAGTTCCCATTGTTCCATAAATTGTATTTTTTCCTGTTAAAAAAAAATCTGATTCTACTGCTTACATCAGTTGCCTGATGTGGAATAGAGCTCCATGTAGTCATGTCTCTATGTAGTACTGTGCGCCTTTCAGTCTGTTCTGGACTTGGGGACTGTGAAAAGACCTCTGGTGGCATGTCTTGTGGGGTATGGCTGTCCGAGCTGTGTGCAAGTATTTTAAACAAACAGCTGGGTACATTCAGCTTGTCAACACCTCTTACAAAAACAAGTAGTGATGAAGTCAATCTCTCTTCCACTTTTAGCCATGTGAGATTGACTTGCATGTCATTATTGTTAGCTCTCTGTGTACTTTTAAGGGCCAGCCGTGCTGCCCTGTCCTGAGCCAACTGTCTTTTTCAATAGTCCCTCTTTGTGGCACCTGACCACACTACTGAACAGTAGTCTAGGTGTGACAAAACTTAGGTCTGTAGGACCTGCCTTGTTGATAGTGTTGTTAAGAAGGCAGAGTAATGCTTTATTATGGACAGATATGACAGTGTACAATCCGGTGTTACTCCAAGCAGTTTAGTCACCTCAACTTGCTAAATTTCCACAATATTCATTAAGAGATGTAGTTGAGGTTTAGGGTTTAGTGAATGATTTGTCCCAAATACAATGCTTTTAGTTTTGTAAATATTTAGGACTAACTTATTCCTTGCTACCCATTTTGAAACTAAATGCAGCTCTTTGTTAAGTGTTGCAGTCATTTCAGTTTCTGTAGTAGCTGACGTATATAGTGTTAAGTCATCCGCATACATAGACACACTGGCTTTACTCAAAGCCAGTGGCATGTCGTTAGTAAAGATTGAAAAAAGTAAGGGGCCTAAACAAAACAACAATTCCTGATTCTAACTGGATTATGTTTGAGAGGCTTCTATTAAAAAACACCCTCTGGGGGGCTACTAGGGGCGCAATGTGCGACCGACGTGTTTTCCGTTTGCTACTGCAGTATTCTTACAGTTTATGTACGTAGAATGTATGCACACATGACTGTAAGTTGCTTTGGATAAAAGCGTCTGCTAAATGGCATTTATTATTATTATTATTATTATGTGTATTTTGCAGCAAAATCGTCTCTATTTACAAATATTAGTTTGGTGATCGCTTTCCGTAAAACGCAAGACCACTTTGCTTTCCAATGTCAGCATGTCGACGAAACATAAGGCCAAAAACATGACTTTGAGAAAACTCGGACTACAAGACGCACTCTTATCACCATCCTCTCCTGAGTCTGAGGGCCCGGAGACTCATACTTTACCCAGGGGGTGCGGCTTGGCCTGGAATGAACATTCTTGAGGCCATCAAACTACTACGCTCTGAGATAGTTGAAATACGGGAGGTTTCTGATACTTTAAAAGCAGATCTAACCATCCTGCTGAACGAGACGGTGACGGTGCCAGCAATCACATCACCCAAAACAACGCGGACTGCAGCACTGGAGACTTCTGCTACCAGTGTCTCAGACCTAACTACCTCCCTGGGTGCTTACGTAAAATGCCTGGCTTCAGATCTGAAAAAGGTACAGGAGAGTTGTGTGAGTTAAGAGTGTTTCTCTCGTTGCAATAACCTAAGACTGGTATCGGTCCCAGAGTCAGCAGAAATGTCTCGCGCCACATGTTTTGTATCTGGGCTGCTGAAGCATGTTCTTGCCATGGATGAGAAGCCCCTGATTGATCGTGCCCACCGGTCACTGCGCCCAAAGCCCCGGGATGATGACAGACCCCGTGACATCATTCTTCGAGTGCATTCTTCGAGTGCACAGCCATCTATGGCTTTCTCCTACGAGCCCGCAATACTCCTCTGAGCTTTCAAGGACAGATCTTCTCTATCTACCAGGACTACTCCCCCCACTGTGTCCAGGCAGCGTGCAGATTTCGGGCAGGCCAAATGACTGCTACGGGACCTTCCAGGTGTGAAGTATGGACTGCGATTCCCAGCCTTCTATGGCTTTCTCATGATGGTAACGACTACACCTTTGATTCTCCGGATGAGGCTATGGCTCACATTCAACGTCCCATCAAGAAGTCTTGAACTTGCCCATAGATCAGCAACTGTTGCTTGTGAACTGTGGATAGTAAGTAAGTAGCCCACCTGTGGTACAACTATGTTGAGTTATAACGTACTAATTTGGCTTATTTGACGTGAACTAATATTTTGATCATCTAGTGTGCTTGCCTTACAAGCATTTTAATTTAATTGTATTAAGGGTTTATTTAACTCCTTTGTTTCCATGCTGTCTAATTCACATATTCAGTTTGTTTACATAATGTCTCAGTGACTCAAAATATCTTTGGTTATTTGTTTACTGCATATGTTTGTACTAACCCAGTAAACAGTAAATGTTCCGAGGCTACACGTTTTGGGGGGTCTTCACGTCAATGTCAAAGGTTTTGAACGTCATTTATGCCCAGCAAACTTTCACCGTTGCACATACGTCGTTTTTTTGGTCCTGGCTGTAAAGTTGTCTTATATATATATATATTTTGTCATCTTACCACAATTTGCTTACATCAAAATAGTTTTTTGGTTGAGAGCCTTGATACATTTAATTTATTTTCTCTCTCAATGCCTGTTATAAGACTGGGAATATAATTATATCCATCTACAAGTGGTGCTTTTCTAACTTCAATTGCACACGGGATTCACAATTTATTTTTTCTCTCTTTTTGCTGCTTGATCCACTAACACAAAACGCGACTTTAAAGAGCAGGACTGTGGGTTTGGGTTTAACACTGCACTCTCACAGACATACTGTGTGAAGAGAACATATCCTATTTAGGCTTCTACCTTGTTTGGGGAGGTATTGTCTGGGATGTGGGGAGGTGGTTGGGGGGAATTGGTCAGTTCTAATGTTGTCATTCTGTCTTCTTTTTAGTTTTTTTTCATGTACTTTTCCAAGTATTTTACACTGTACATTATTACTCGGAGACAAGTTATACTGGGGTTTTTGGGCATTCATTGCTTTTCCACACTATGCTCTAATGACAGGGTTGTATAATGGTGAGTGCTCAGGTTGGCCAAATTAATACGTCCAAGTACATTTCGTGGAACATCAAAGGGGCTAACAACCCTGTGAAGCGTAAGAGGGTGCTGACACACGTAAAGGGTTTGAATGCAAATTTTCTACTAGAGACTCACTTGAGGACTGGTGAGCACTTTAGGATGCGTAGGGACTGGGTTGGTCAACTGTTCCACTCTAACTTTCATAGTAAATCAAGAGGTACTGCCATTTTAGTTGATACATCTACTCCCTTTGTAGCTTCTGCCTAACCTTCGGAGGAGTACTTATGAGAGTATTGTTATCAACAACCACCTGAGCCACTGCCTGTTCACCCCACTATCATCCAGAAGGCGAGGTCAGTACAGGTGCATCAAAGCTGGGACCGAGAGACTGAAAAACAGCTTCTATCTCAAGGCCATCAGACTGTTAAACAGCCACCACTAACATTGAGTGGCTGCTGCCAACACACTGACTCAACTCCAGCCACTTTAATAATGGGAATGGATGGGAAATGATGTAAAATATATCACTAGCCACTTTAAACAATGCTACCTAATATAATGTTTACATACCATACATTATTCATCTCATATGTATATGTATATACTGTACTCTATATCATCTACTGCATCTTTATGTAATACATGTATCACTAGCCACTTTAACTATGCCACTTTGCTTACATACTCATCTCATATGTATATACTGCACTCAATATCTTGCCCATGCCGCTCTGTACCATCACTCATTCATATATCTTTATGTACATATTCTTTATCCCCTTACACTTGTGTCTATAAGGTAGTAGTTTTGGAATTGTTAGCTAGATTACTTGTTGGTTATTACTGCATTGTCGGAACTAGAAGCACAAGCATTTCGCTACACTCGCATTAACATCTGCTAACCATGTGTATGTGACAAATAATATTGGATTTGATTTATTTCTGACCATTCACCATTAGTGCTTGACCTACAGTTTCCCCAGTAAGCTCCTGTGTTATCAATGGCGTTTTAACCCCATTTTACTCTCAGGTAAGGAGTTTGTCAATTTAATTTCTTCTGAAATCACCTTATTCCTGGAAATTAATTCAATTATGTCCTGCTCTTCCACATGGAAGTCTCTCAAAGCATGCCTAGGTGGCCAAATAATTTCTTATACAGCCAACAAAATCAAAGGTCGCTCTCAGCAGCGTTGAGACCTGGGTGAAGCCATAGCAACATTGGAAGAGAAGTATGCTACAGATCCTTCCTCTGATCTACACTTGAAGTCAGAAGTTTACATACACCTTAGCCAAATACATTTAAACTCCGTTTTTCACAATTCATGACATTTAATCATAGTAAAAATGCCCTGTCTTAGGTCAGTTAGGATCACCACTTCATTTTAAGAATGTGAAATGTCAGAATAATAGTAGAATGATTTATTTCAGCTTTTATTTATTTCACAATCCCAGTGGTCAGAAGTTTACATACACTCAATTAGTATTTGGTAGCATTGCCTTTAAATTGTTTAACTTGGGTCAAACGTTTCGGGTAGCCTTCCAGAAGCTTCCCACAATAAGTTGGATGGATTTGGGCCCATTCCTCCTGACAGTGCTGGTGTAACTGAGTCAGGATCGTAAGGCCTCCTTGATCGCACACGCTTTTTTAGTTCTGACCACACCTTGACTTTGTTGTCCTTAAGCCATTTTGCCACAACTTTGGAAGTATGCTTGAAGTCATTGTCCATTTGGAAGACCCATCTGCGACCAAGCTTTAACTTCCTGACTGATGTCTTGAGATGTTGCTTCAATATATCCACATAATTTTCCTCCCTCATGATGTCATCTATTGTGTGAAGTGCACCAGTCCCTCCTGCAGCAAAGCGCTGCCACCCTGTGCTTCACAGTTGGGATGGTGTTCTTCGGCTTGCAAGCCTCCCCCTTTTTCCTCCAAACATAACAATGGTCATTATGGCCAAACAGTTTTATTTTTGTTTCATCAGACCAGAGGACATTTGTCCAAAAAGTACAATCTTTGTCCTCATGTGCAGTTGCAAACTGTAGTCTGTCTTTTTTATGGTGGTTTTGGAGCAGTGGCTTCTTCCTTGCTGAGCGGCCTTTCAGGTTATGTCGATATAGGACTCAGTTTTACTGTGGATATAGATACTTTTGTACTCGTTTCCTCCAGCATCTTCACAAGGTCCTTTGCTGTTGTTCTGGGATTGATTTGCACTTTTCGCACCAAAGTACGTTCATCTCTAGGAGACAGAACACGTCTCCTTCCTGAGCTGTATGACAGCTTCGTGGTCCCATGGTGTTTATACTTGCGTACTATTGTTTATACAGATGGTGCCTTCAGGCATTTGGAAATTGCTGCCAAGGATGAACCAGACTTGTGGAGGTCTTGGCTGATTTCTTTTGATTTTCCCATGATGTCAAGCAAAGAGGTACTGAGTTTGAAGGTAGGCCTTGAAATACATCCACAGGTACACCTCTAATTGACTCAAATGATGTCAAATAGCATGTCAGAAGCTTCTAAAGCCATGACATCATTTTCGGGAATTTTCCAAGCTGTTTAAAGGCACAGTCAACTTAGTGTATGTAAACTTCTGACCCACTGGAATTGTGATACAGTGAATTATAAGTGAAATACTCTGTCTGTAAACAATTGTTGGACAATTTACTTGTATCATGCACAGAGTAGATGTTCTAACCGACTTGCCAAACCTATAGTTTGTTAACAAGAAATTTGTGGAGTGGTTGAAAAACGAGTTTTAATGACTCCAAACTAAGTGCATGCAAACTTCCAACTTCAACTGTACATAAAGAATGCCAGGTACTCCAATCTGAATTTGATGAGCTTTCTACCAGACAAGGTGAACAATTAATCTAACAAGCTCGATACAGAGTGTATGAATAAGGTGACAAAGCCAGTAAACCCCTTGCACATCATATCTGTAAATCTGAGGCCTCACGTTTAATTCCACCAATAAGAACCCTGTCTGGTACTACCACAGTTATACATAAATAAATAAATGATCGATTCAAACAATTTTACTCTGAGCTATACACCTCTGAATCTCCTCAATACCCTTTGCTGATGGATTATTTAATGGTCTGAATATGCCTTCAATTGATACCGACTCCCTGACTGTTTAGAAGAAGAATTTACACCTATGGCATTCTTATTAAAACAAAAATAACTCTGTATCTGACACCCCTGTGACTTAAGGGTTGGATGAGCATTTCTTGGTGTGGATGCCTTGTTCATCTTGCCCTGTCAGAGACTAAAATGTGAGCTTGTTTTGCGCTGTTTTTTATTTTGTTTACACCTACATAAGAAAAACATTGTAAACTTTATTTTTGGTCCAGTGGATGGTCGGTCTGTGGCCATGACTGTCTGTGAGTGTGAGTGGTTACATTTCTCCACCCATATCCCTTGTCTGTTTACAGGAACAATGGTGACTCTGTCCCTGTACTACAGATTGCACTTTAACCTTTGTAGCCTTCTGCCTGGAGTGTTTAACTTGTCTAAAGTACGGTATCTTTATAGCTAGTCTTTTTTTATTTTTTTGTAGTTGTATATTATTTATATTGTTTTGTGTTGTCTTATGTGTGTAAAACTGAATAAAGAGTAAAAAAAACACCCTGTTCTGTTAGACAAGTAACCATTTATCCACATTATAACAGGGGGTGTAAAGCCATAAAACATAAATTTTTTAGGCAGTAGACTATAATCGATAATGTCGAAAGCTGCACTGAAGTCTAGCAAGACAGCCCCCACAATAATTTTATCATCAATTTCTTTCAGACAATCTTCAGTCATTTGTGTAAGTGCTGTGCTTTGCTGAGTGTCCTTCCCTATAAGCGTGCTGAAAGTCTGTTGTCAATTTGTTTACTGTGAAATAGCATTGCATCTGGTCAAACAATTTGTTTTCCAGAAGTTTACTAAGGGTTGGTAACAGGCTGATTGGTTGGCTATTTGAGCTAGTAAAGGGTTCTTTACTATTCTTAGGTAGCGGAATGACTAGCTTCCCTCCATGCCTGAGGGCACACACTTTCTAGTAGGCTTAAATTGAAGATGTGGCAAATAAGAGTGGCAATATTAATATTAATTTTACATCCAGATTGACCCCGGTGGCTTGTCATTATTGATAGGCAACAATAATTTTTTCACCTCATTCAAACGGACTTTACGGAATTCAAAAGTACAATTCTTGTCTTTCATAATTTGGTCAGATATACTTGGATGTGTAGTGTTAGCGTTTGTTGCTGGCATGTCATACCGAAGTTTGCTTATCTTGCCAATGAAAAGGTCATTAAAGTAGTTGGCAATATCAGTGGGTTTTGTGATGAATGAGCCATCTGTTTCCGTGAATGATGGAGTTGAGTTTGCCTTTTTTCCCAAAATTTCATTTAAGGTGCTCCAAAGCTTTTTACTATCATTCTTTATATAATTTATTTTTGTTTTTATCATAGTATAGGTTATTTTTCTTTTTATTCAGTTTAGTCACATGATTTCTTAATTTACAGTATGTTTGCCAATCAGTTGGGCTGCCAGACTTATTTGCCATACCTTTTGCCTCATCCCTCTAAACCAGGTATTCCCAAATTGCAGTACGCCAAATAAAAATGTGATTTTTTTTTTCACATTTTCAAACATTCCATTTATATTTTCCAACGGGGCTATACATTTGGGTAAGGTTTTTTTCTTGCCTGATTAGCCTCATTTCCCTGCCAAAAATCAAATTAAACCATCTAGTGTTCAGTGAAATAACAACACAATGTGAAGTACAGGTAGCCTAGTCAAATAATTAATATCCAATCACATTAACCATTACTCTCTCGCGGGAATTCCACTAATTGTCCATATGTAGCCAAATGTAGCTGCTGCTCATTCCGTTTGATCGAAAATTAATAAATGGTTAAATAAAGTAAGGTCTGCGTCCATAGAGACACATACCAGTTCTACAGGTAGTACTGCTACTACCAGAAGTACTACACCTGCACCTGTCGACGACACAAGTTGTTCTGCTTCCATGAGTACATGCAAAGCTAGCATCAGTAATTCTACATTTGTTGTTACCCTAGCTAGCATGGACACTGACAGTTGTGAATCTGATGCAGCCGAAGAGCTACTGCCACCTTACCCGGGAAAGCACCGAACAACAGACTTGGACGTTAGACCATCGAAGAGGAGCAAATATGATGAGAACTACATTGATTTGGGGTTAACTTACAGTGGGGAGAACAAGTATTTGATACACTGCTGATTTTGCAGGTTTTCCTACTTACAAAGCATGTAGTCTGTCATTTTTATCACAGGTACACTTCAACTGTGACAGACGGAATTTAAAACAAAAATCCAGAAAATCACATTGTATGATTTTTAAGGAATTAATTTGCATTTTATTGCATGACATAAGTATTTGATACATCAGAAAAGCAGAACTTAATATTTGGTACAGAAACCTTTGTTTGCAATTACAGAGATCATACGTTTCCTGTAGTTCTTGACCAGGTTTGCACACACTGCAGCAGGGATTTTGGCCCACTCCTCCATACAGACCTTCTCCAGATCCTTCAGGTTTCGGAGCTGTCGCTGGGCAATATGGACTTTCAGCTCCCTCCAAAGATTTTCTATTGGGTTCAGGTCTGGAGACTGGCTAGGCTACTCCAGGACCTTGAGATGCTTCTTACGGAGACACTCCTTAGTTGCCCTGGCTGTGTGTTTCGGGTCATTGTCATGCTGGAAGACCCAGCCACGACCCATCTTCAATGCTCTTACTGAGGGAAGGAGGTTGTTGGCCAAGATCTCACAATACATGGCCCCATCCATCCTCCCCTCAATACGGTGCAGTCATCCTGTCCCCTTTGCAGAAAGGCATCCCCAAAGAATGATGTTTCCACCTCCATGCTTCACGGTTGGGATGGTGTTCTTGGGGTTGTACTCATCCTTCTTCTTCCTCCAAACACGGTGAGAGGAGTTTAGACCAAAAGGCTCTATTTTTGTCTCATCAGACCACATGACTTTCTCCCATTTCTCCTCTGGATCATCCAGATGGTCATTGGCAAACTTCAGATGGACCTGGACATGCGCTGGCTTGAGCAGGGGGACCTTGCGTGCGCTGCAGGATTTTAATCCATGATGGCGTAGTGTGTTACTAATGGTTTTCTTTGAGACTGTGGTCCCAGCTCTCTACAGGCCATTGACCAGGTCCTGCAGTGTAGTTCTGGGCTGATACCTCACCTTCCTCATGATCATTTATGCCCTACGAGGTGAGATCTTGCATGGAGCCCAATACCAAGGGTGATTGACCATTATCTTGAACTTCTTCCATTTTCTAATAATTGCGCCGACAGTTGTTGCCTTCTCACCAAGCTGCTTGCCTATCTGTCCTGTAGCCCATCCCATCCTTGTGCAAGTCTACAATTTTATCCCTGATGTCCTTACACAGCTTTCTGGTCTTGGCCATTGTGGAGAGGTTGGAGTCTGTTTGATTGAGTGTGTGGACAGGTGTCTTTTATACAG
Source organism: Oncorhynchus gorbuscha (assembly GCF_021184085.1). Taxonomy (NCBI): domain Eukaryota; kingdom Metazoa; phylum Chordata; class Actinopteri; order Salmoniformes; family Salmonidae; genus Oncorhynchus; species Oncorhynchus gorbuscha. The sequence continues at coordinate 29,515,231 of NC_060178.1, read as the reverse complement.
GTAACGAGTTCAACCAGGTGCAGTTCAAACAGGTAATGAGTGGAGAACTGGAGGGCTTCTTAAAGAAAAACGAACAGGTCTGTGAGAGCCGGAATTCTTACTGGTTAGTAGGTGATCAAATACTTATGTCATGCAAGAAAATGCAAATTAGTTTCTTAAAAATCATACAATGTGATTTTCTGGATTTTTGTTTTAGATTATGTCTGTCACAGTTGAAGTGTACCTATGCTAAAAATTGCAGACCTCTACATGCTTTGTAAGTAGGAAAACATGCAAAATCGGCAGTGTATCAAATACTTGTTCTCCCCACTGTATATTGGGAGTAGTGCTTTCCTCAGCCACAGTGTGTTAAAGGTGCAAAAGTACTATCTCACAACTCGATGAAACCCTCACCCTTCCGCAGACATTTAGAAACAAAACATGCCCATTTGAAAAATAAGCCACAGGAGTTTTTTGAGCAAGAATTAAGATGACTTTTGAGTAGTAAGACATGTAAAAAAGCAACAGATATCATTCATAAGAAGGGGCTAGAAGCATCTTATATGGTGAGCAACTGAGTGGCTAGGACATGCATGCCCCAAACTATTGTGGAGGGCTTAATTCTTCCTGCTGCCGCGGATATGGCTGGGACAATGCTGGGGGAAAAAGCCCCAAAAATTATACAGACAATGCCTTCATCAAACAACACTGTTTCACGACGCATCAGTGACATGGCAGGAGATGTTTTGAAATAATTACTGCTTCGCATACAAACCAGTGAATCTTAGGCAATAAAGCTGGATGAGTCAACAGATGTGGTGGGCCTGGCACAGCTCCTGGTATATGCCTGTTACCTTTATGGGGGGTCAATTAAGAAAGACATCGTCTTCTGGAAACCAGGACAACAGGAGAGTATATTTTTTAAAGTACTGGACAGCTTTGTGACATCAAATAGACTTTGATGGTCAAGAAGGGTTGGTATCTGTACTGATGGCGCAAAAGTCATGACAGGGAGACATAGTGGAGTGGTAACGCTCGTGCAAGCAGTTGCTCCCATGTCACTTGGGTACACTGCAGGATCCACCAAGAGGCTCTTGCTGCCAAAGGAATGCCTGACAGCTTGAAAGACTTTTTGGACACCACAGTGAAAATGGTTCATTTTTTTAAAGCAGGGCCCCTGAACTCTTGTTTATTTTCTGCACTATGCAATGATACGGGCAGCGACCATGTAACGCTTTTACAACACACAGAAGTGCGCTGGTTATCAAGGGGAAAAGTATTGACATGTTTTTTTTTTAATTGAGAGACAAGCTTAAAGTTTAATTTACTGACCATCATTTTCACTTGTCTAACAGCTTGCATGATGATGAGTTTCTCACACGACTGGCCTATCTGGGTGATGTTTTTTCTCGCCTGAATGATCTGAATCTAGGATTACAGGGACTCTCCGCAACTATATTCCATGTGCGGAACAAAATTGAGGCTATGATTAAGAAGTTGGAGCTCTTCTCTGTCTACATTAACAAGGAAATACACAGGTCTTTCCATTTGTGTGCAAATTAACTCAAGCTTACGGACAATGTCAAATGTGATATAGCGAAGCACCCGGGTGAGTTGGGTGCGCAATTACTCAAGTACTTTCCCGAAACGAATTATACAAACAACTGGATTCGTTATATCTTTCATGCCCTGCCTCTAGTCGACTTACTGATATCTGAACAAGAGAGCCTAATCGAAATTGCAACAAGCGGTTCTGTGAAAATGTTATTTAATCAGAAACCACTGCCAGATTTCTGGATTGGGCTGCGCTCAGAGTATCCTGCCTTGGCAAATCACGCTGTTAAGACACTGATGCCCTTTGCAACCACGTACCTATGTGAGAGTGGATTCTCAGCGCTCACTAGCATGAAACTAAATACAGGCACAGACTGTGTGTGGAAAATAATTTAAGACTGAGATTCTCTCCAATACAACCGAACATTGCAGAGTTATGTGCATCGTTTCAAGCACACCCTTCTCATTAACCTGTTGTGAGTTATTCACAATTTTTGATAAACAAATAAAGATTTATATGTAAGATGGCTAAATAAAGAGCAAAATGATTGATTATTATTACATTATTATTTGTGCCCTGGTCCTATAAGAGCTCTTTGTCACTTCCCACAAGCCGGGTTGTGACAAAAACTCACACTCATTCTTATGTTTAATAAATGTATCGAATGGTGTGTGTGTGTGACAGGCTTACAATGATGGTTCAAAAAACAACATTTGAGAGTGCACTGACCCTGGTGCTAGAGGGGATACGCAGCTGGAGGTTGAATGTTTGAAGGGGTACGGGACTATAAAATGTTTGGGAACCACTGCTCTAAACCATACAATTTTTCAATTCCTCATCAATCCAAGGGGATTTAACAGGTTTTACAGTCATTTTCTTAATGGCCGTGTACTTATTAGTAACTGGAATGAGCAATTTCATAAATGTGTCAAGTTTAGCATCTAGTTGCCCTCATTACACCCCACAGACCAGCAAATATTCTTTACATCATAAACATACGAATCCCTACAAAACTTATTGTATGACCTCTTATGCACTAAATTAGGCCCAGCCTTTGGAACTTTGGTTTTCCTAGATATGGCTACTATATTGTGATCCCTACATCCTATGGATTTGGATACTGCTTTAAAGCAAATTTCTGCAGCATTAGTAAAGATGTGATCAATACATCTTGATGATTTCATTCCTGTGCTGTTTGTAAATACTCTGGTAGGTTGACTGACAACCTGAACCAAGTTGCAGCCACTGGTTACAGTTTTTTTTAAATTGAGTGGGAAGCTTGATGAGAGTCAGTCAATATTTAAATCCCCCAGAAAATATAGCTCTTTTGATATCATTTACATTATCAAGCATTTCACACATATTATCCAGTGTGGTGGCAAAAGTGCAAGATTATGTTCTAATACTTTTATTGCATCAAATGGTTGTTTTTATTTCAACAGAATAGACTATTCTTAACTATTGTGTGTGTGTTCTCCTGAGGATGGGCCTCTGGGAGATAACACTGACAGGAGATTTACCATGTTGTTTGGGTGATAACACCTAAAGATCATTCCAGAGCATGGGTTAATGTTTTCTGTTTATACCGTACCAGGGAGAGATGGTTCCAGTTTGGAGTCGGAGGGCCAGACACTGGTCTATACAATGAAAACTGTTGACACAGCAGATACTGTCTGCTATGTATTATAGGTATCTTTCATACAGATCTTAACCTTGTGACCCATTCTGTACTGTATCATTTTAATCATTTTAGTCAATAAGATTCTTGCTACGTAAGCTTAACTTTCTGAACATTCGAGACGTGTAGTCCACTTGTCATTCCAATCTCCTTTGCATTAGCGTAGCCTCATCTGTAGCCTGTCAACTATGTGTCTGTCTATCCCTGTTCTCTCCTCTCTGCACAGACCATACAAACGCTCCACACCGCGTGGCCGCGGCCACCCTAATCTGGTGGTCCCAGCGCGCACGACCCACGTGGAGTTCCAGGTCTCCGGTAGCCTCTGGAACTGCCGATCTGCGGCCAACAAGGCAGAGTTCATCTCAGCCTATGCCTCCCTCCAGTCCCTCGACTTCTTGGCACTGACGGAAACATGGATCACCACAGACAACACTGCTACTCCTACTGCTCTCTCTTCGTCCGCCCACGTGTTCTCGCACACCCGAGAGCTTCTGGTCAGCGGGGTGGTGGCACCGGGATCCTCATCTCTCCCAAGTGGTCATTCTCTCTTTCTCCCCTTACCCATCTGTCTATCGCCTCCTTTGAATTCCATGCTGTCACAGTTACCAGCCCTTTCAAGCTTAACATCCTTATCATTTATCGCCCTCCAGGTTCCCTCGGAGAGTTCATCAATGAGCTTGATGCCTTGATAAGCTCCTTTCCTGAGGACGGCTCACCTCTCACAGTTCTGGGCGACTTTAACCTCCCCACGTCTACCTTTGACTCATTCCTCTCTGCCTCCTTCTTTCCACTCCTCTCCTCTTTTGACCTCACCCTCTCACCTTCCCCCTACTCACAAGGCAGGCAATACGCTCGACCTCATCTTTACTAGATGCTGTTCTTCCACTAACCTCATTGCAACTCCCCTCCAAGTCTCCGACCACTACCTTGTATCCTTTTCCCTCTCGCTCTCATCCAACACCTCCCACACTGCCCCTACTCGGATGGTATCGCGCCGTCCCAACCTTCGCTCTCTCTCCCCCGCTACTCTCTCCTCTTCCATCCTATCATCTCTTCCCTCTGCTCAAACCTTCTCCAACCTATCTCCTGATTCTGCCTCCTCAACCATCCTCTCCTCCCTCTCTGCATCCTTTGACTCTCTATGTCCCCTATCCTCCAGGCCGGCTCGGTCCTCCCCTCCCGCTCCGTGGCTCGATGACTCATTGCGAGCTCACAGAACAGGGCTCCGGGCAGCCGAGCGGAAATGGAGGAAAACTCGCCTCCCTGCGGACCTGGCATCCTTTCACTCCCTCCTCTCTACATTTTCCTCCTCTGTCTCTGCTGCTAAAGCCACTTTCTACCACTCTAAATTCCAAGCATCTGCCTCTAACCCTAGGAAGCTCTTTGCCACCTTCTCCTCCCTCCTGAATCCTCCTCCCCCCTCCTCCCTCTCTGCAGATGACTTCGTCAACCATTTTGAAAAGAAGGTCGACGACATCCGATCCTCGTTTGCTAAGTCAAACGACACCGCTGGTTCTGCTCACACTGCCCTACCCTGTGCTCTGACCTCTTTCTCCCCTCTCTCTCCAGATGAAATCTCGCGTCTTGTGACGGCCGGCCGCCCAACAACCTGCCCGTTTGACCCTATCCCCTCCTCTCTTCTCCAGACCATTTCCGGAGACCTTCTCCCTTACCTCACCTCGCTCATCAACTCATCCCTGACCGCTGGCTACGTCCCTTCCGTTTTCAAGAGAGCGAGAGTTGCACCCCTTCTGAAAAAACCTACACTCGATCCCTCCGATGTCAACAACTACAGACCAGTATCCCTTCTTTCTTTTCTCTCCAAAACTCTTGAACGTGCCGTCCTTGGCCAGCTCTCCCGCTATCTCTCTCTGAATGACCTTCTTGATCCAAATCAGTCAGGTTTCAAGACTAGTCATTCAACTGAGACTGCTCTCCTCTGTATCACGGAGGCGCTCCACACTGCTAAAGCTAACTCTCTCTCCTCTGCTCTCATCCTTCTAGATCTATCGGCTGCCTTCGATACTGTGAACCATCAGATCCTCCTCTCCACCCTCTCCAAGTTGGGCATCTCCGGCGCGGCCCACGCTTGGATTGCGTCCTACCTGACAGGTCGCTCCTACCAGGTGGCGTGGCGAGAATCTGTCTCCTCACCACGCGCTCTCACCACTGGTGTCCCCAGGGCTCTGTTCTAGGCCCTCTCCTATTCTCGCTATACACCAAGTCACTTGGCTCTGTCATAACCTCACATGGTCTCTCCTATCATTGCTATGCAGACGACACACAATTAATCTTCTCCTTTCCCCCTTCTGATGACCAGGTGGCGAATCGCATCTCTGCATGTCTGGCAGACATATCAGTGTGGATGACGGATCACCACCTCAAGCTGAACCTCGGCAAGACGGAGCTGCTCTTCCTCCCGGGGAAGGACTGCCCGTTCCATGATCTCGCCATCACGGTTGACAACTCCATTGTGTCCTCCTCCCAGAGCGCTAAGAACCTTGGCGTGATCCTGGACAACACCCTGTCGTTCTCAACTAACATCAAGGCGGTGGCCCGTTCCTGTAGGTTCATGCTCTACAACATCCGCAGAGTACGACCCTGCCTCACACAGGAAGCGGCGCAGGTCCTAATCCAGGCACTTGTCATCTCCCGTCTGGATTACTGCAACTCGCTGTTGGCTGGGCTCCCTGCCTGTGCCATTAAACCCCTACAACTCATCCAGAACGCCGCAGCCCGTCTGGTGTTCAACCTTCCCAAGTTCTCTCACGTCACCCTGCTCCTCCGCTCTCTCCACTGGCTTCCAGTTGAAGCTCGCATCCGCTACAAGACCATGGTGCTTGCCTACGGAGCTGTGAGGGGAACGGCACCTCAGTACTTCCAGGCTCTGATCAGGCCCTACACCCAAACAAGGGCACTGCGTTCATCCACCTCTGGCCTGCTCGCCTCCCTACCACTGAGGAAGTACAGCTCCCGCTCAGCCCAGTCAAAACTGTTCGCTGCTCTGGCCCCCCCAATGGTGGAACAAACTCCCTCACGACGCCAGGACAGCCGAGTCAATCACCACTTTCCGGAGACACCTGAAACCCCACCTCTTTAAGGAATACCTAGGATAGGATAAGTAATCCCTCTCACCCCCCCCCTTTAAGATTTAGATGCACTATTGTAAAGTGACTGTTCCACTGGATGTCTTAAGGTGAATGCACCAATTTGTAAGTCGCTCTGGATAAGAGCGTCTGCTAAATGACTTAAATGTAAATGTAAATGATTCTATTTATCTGTTGTTCGTCATGTAGGTTGAAAGGGGTGTATCTTGGCTATAAAAGACATTTGTACTTTTGTCTCGTTGCTCTCAACGGATCATCAGAGATGGTGATTCGTCGACCAGCCATCGCTATTGCAAAGCTCTCACTATTAAAGATTTAGTTGAAGTACAACTCTGACTTGTGTGATAAGATTGTCTCTCCTCATTTGATAGTAAAGAAATGAACCACCACACCAGTTACTGACTGTTGGCACTTGGTGTCATGTTTTGTCATTTATTATCTTGTCTTGTCCCTGTGCTTCCCATTCTATTCGTTTCCCTCTGCTGGTCTTATTAGGTTCTTTCCCTCTTTCTATCCCTCTCTCTCCCCCTCCCTCTCTCACTCTCTCGCTCTCTCTTCTCTCTATCGTTCCGTTCCTGCTCCCAGCTGTTCCTATTCCCCTAATCAATCATTTAGTCTTCCCACACCTGTTCCCGATCCTTTCCCCTGATTAGAGTCCCTATTTCTTCCTTTGTGTTCCGTTCCTGTCCTGTCGGTTCCTTGTCTAGAATTCACCGTGCTGTGTTTGTGTATCGCCCTGTCGTGTCGTGTTTTCCTCAGATGCTGCGTGGTGAGCAGGTGTCTGAGTCTGTCTGGTTCAAGTGCCTTCCCGAGGCAACCTGCTGTTCACCTGCTGTTCAAGATCGAGTCTCCAGTTTGTCCTCGTCATTTCGAGTGAAAGTTGTGTTTTTTGTTTGTATTTACTTTACTGGATTAAAGACTCTGTTTTCGCCAAGTCGCTTTTGGGTCCTCTTTCACCTGCATGACAGAAGGAACCGACCAAGGAATGGACCCAGCGACTTCAGACGCTCGTTACACTGCCGTCGAGATCCAAGGAGCCATGCTCGGCAGACACGAGCAGGAATTGTCTGCTGCTCGCCATGCCGTGGAGAACCTGGCCGCTCAGGTTTCCGACCTCTCTGGACAGTTCCAGAGTCTACGTCTCGTGCCACCTGTTACTTCCTGGCCTGCCGAGCCTCCAGAACCTAGGGTTAATAACCCACCTTGCTACTCCGGGCAGCCCACTGAGTGCCGCTCCTTTCTCACGCAGTGTGAGATTGTGTTCTCTCTCCAACCCAACACATACTCTAGAGAGAGAGCTCGGGTTGCTTACGTCATTTCACTCCTTACTGGCCGGGCTCGAGAATGGGGCACAGCTATCTGGGAGGCAAGGGCTGATTGCTCTAACAAGTTCCAGAACTTTAAAGAGGAGATGATTCGGGTTTTTGACCGTTCAGTTTTTGGTAGGGAGGCTTCTAGGGCCCTGGCTTCCTTATGCCAAGGTGAACGGTCCATAACGGATTATTCTATTGAGTTTCGCACTCTTGCTGCCTCTAGTGAGTGGAACGAGCCGGCGCTGCTCGCTCGTTTTCTGGAGGGACTCCACGCAGTGGTTAAGGATGAGATTCTCTCCCGGGAGGTTCCTTCAGATGTGGACTCTTTGATTGCTCTCGCCATCCGCATAGAACGACGGGTAGATCTTCGTCACCGGGCTCGTGGAAGAGAGCTCGCATCAACGGTGTTTCCCTGCTCCGCATCGCAACCATCTCCCTCCTCTGGCTCAGAGTCTGAGCCCATGCAGCTGGGAGGGATTCGCATCTCGACTAAGGAGAGGGAACGGAGGATCACCAACCGCCTGTGCCTCTATTGCGGAGTTGCTGGACATTTTGTTAATTCATGTCCAGTAAAAGCCAGAGCTCATCTGTAAGCGGAGGGCTACAGGTGAGCGCAACTACTCAAGTCTCTCCATCAAGATCCTGTACTACTTTGTCGGTCCATCTACGCTGGACCGGTTCGGGTGCTACATGTGTCATGTTTGTCATTTATTGTCATGTCTTGTCCCTGTGCTCCCCATGCTATTCGTTTCCCTCTGCTGGTCTTGTTTGGTTCTTTCCCTCCTATCCCTCTCTCTCCCCCTCCCTCTCTCACTCTCTCGCTCTCTCTTCTCTCTGTCGTTCCGTTCCTGCTCCCAGCTGTTCCTATTCCCCTAATCATCATTTAGTCTTCCCACACCTGTTCCCGATCCTTTCCCCTGATTAGATTCCCTATTTATTCCTTTGTAATCCGTTCCTGTTCCGTCGGTTCCTTATATTGTATTCACCATGCTGTGATTGCGTTTCGCCCTGTCCTGTCGTGTTTTTTGCCGTGATTGTGTATCACCCTGTTCTGTCGTGTTTTGTGCCTTCATCAGACGCTGCGTGTGAGCAGGTGTCTCAGTCGACTACGGCCTGCGCCTACCCGAAGCGACCTGCAGTCTGTGGCCGCTTCTCCAGTTGTTTTCCCCTCTACAAATCTAGAGGATGTCAGTTATTCCGTTTTGAACATTATTAAACTCTGTTTCTGTTAAGTCGCTTTTGGGTCCTCTTTTACCTGCATGACAGAAGGAACCGACCAAGGAATGGACCCAGCGACTTCAGACGCTCGTTACACTGCCGTCGAGTTCCAAGGAGCCATGCTCGGCAGACACGAGCAGGAATTGTCTGCTGCTCGCCATGCCGTGGAGAACCTGGCCGCTCAGGTTTCCGACCTCTCTGGACAGTTCCAGAGTCTACGTCTCGTGCCACCTGTTACTCCCTGGCCTGCCGAGCCTCCAGAACCCAGGGTTAATAACCCACCTTGCTACTCCGGGCAGCCCACTGAGTGCCGCTCCTTTCTCACGCAGTGTGAGATTGTGTTCTCTCTCCAACCCCACACATACTCTAGAGAGAGAGCTCGGGTTGCTTACGTCATTTCACTCCTTACTGGCCGGGCTCGAGAATGGGGCACAGCTATCTGGGAGGCAAGGGCTGATTGCTCTAACAGATTCCAGAACTTTAAAGAGGAGATGATTCGGGTTTTTGACCGTTCAGTTTTTGGTGAGGAGGCTTCTAGGGCCCTGGCTTCCTTATGCCAAGGTGAACGGTCCATAACGGATTATTCCATTGAGTTTCGCACTCTTGCTGCCTCTAGTGAGTGGAACGAGCCGGCGCTGCTCGCTCGTTTTCTGGAGGGACTCCACGCAGCGGTTAAGGATGAGATTCTCTCCCGGGAGGTTCCTTCAGATGTGGACTCTTTGATTGCTCTCGCCATCCGCATAGAACGACGGGTAGATCTTCGTCACCGGGCTCGTGGAAGAGAGCTCGCATCAACGGTGTTTCCCTGCTCCGCATCGCAACCATCTCCCTCCTCTGGCTTTGAGACTGAGCCCATGCAGCTGGGAGGGATTCGCATCTCGAATAAGGAGAGGGAACGGAGGATCACCAACCGCCTGTGCCTCTATTGCGGAGTTGCTGGACATTTTGTTAATTCATGTCCAGTAAGAGGCCAGAGCCCATCAGTAAGCGGAGGGCTACTGGTGAGCGCTACTACTCAGTCCTCTTCATCTAGATCTTGTACTACTATGTCGGTCCATCTACGCTGGACCGGTTCGGGTGCTACATGCAGTGCCTTGATTGACTCTGGGGCTGAAGGTTGTTTCATGGACGAAGCATGGGTTCGGAAACATAACATTCCTTTCAGACCGTTAGACAAGCCTACGCCCATGTTTGCCTTAGATGGTAGTCATCTTCCCAGTATCAAATTTGAGACACTACCTTTAACTCTCACAGTATCTGGTAACCACAGTGAGACTATTTCTTTTTTGATTTTCCGTTCACCGTTTACACCTGTTGTTTTGGGTCATCCCTGGCTAGTATGTCATAATCCTTCTATTAATTGGTCTAGTAATTCTATCCTATCCTGGAACGTTTCTTGTCATGTGAAGTGTTTAATGTCTGCCATCCCTCCCGTTTCTTCTCTCCCTACTTCTCAGGAGGAACCTGGCGATTTGACAGGAGTGCCGGAGGAATATCATGATCTGCGCACGGTCTTCAGTCGGTCCCGAGCCAACTCCCTTCCTCCTCACCGGTCGTATGATTGTAGTATTGATCTCCTTCCAGGGACCACGCCTCCTCGAGGTAGACTATACTCTCTGTCGGCTCCCGAACGTAAGGCTCTCGAGGATTATTTGTCTGTGTCTCTTGACGCCGGTACCATAGTGCCTTCTTCTTCTCCGGCCGGGGCGGGGTTCTTTTTGTTAAGAAGAAGGACGGTACTCTGCGCCCCTGCGTGGATTATCGAGGGCTGAATGACATAACGGTTAAGAATCGTTATCCGCTTCCCCTTATGTCATCAGCCTTCGAGATTCTGCAGGGAGCCAGGTGCTTTACTAAGTTGGACCTTCGTAACGCTTACCATCTCGTGCGCATCAGAGAGGGGGACGAGTGGAAAACGGCGTTTAACACTCCGTTAGGGCATTTTGAGTACCGGGTTCTGCCGTTCGGTCTCGCCAATGCGCCAGCTGTTTTTCAGGCATTAGTTAATGATGTTCTGAGAGACATGCTGAACATTTTTGTTTTTGTCTATCTTGACGATATCCTGATTTTTTCTCCGTCACTCGAGATTCATGTTCAGCACGTTCGACGTGTTCTACAGCGCCTTTTAGAGAATTGTCTCTACGTAAAGGCTGAGAAGTGCTCTTTTCATGTCTCCTCCGTTACCTTTCTCGGTTCCGTTATTTCCGCTGAAGGCATTCAGATGGATTCCGCTAAGGTCCAAGCTGTCAGTGATTGGCCCGTTCCAAGGTCACGTGTCGAGTTGCAGCGCTTTTTAGGTTTCGCTAATTTCTATCGGCGTTTCATTCGTAATTTCGGTCAAGTTGCTGCCCCTCTCACAGCTCTTACTTCTGTCAAGACGTGTTTTAAGTGGTCCGGTTCCGCCCAGGGAGCTTTTGATCTTCTAAAAGAACGTTTTACGTCCGCTCCTATCCTCGTTACTCCTGACGTCACTAGACAATTTATTGTCGAGGTTGACGCTTCAGAGGTAGGCGTGGGAGCCATTCTATCCCAGCGCTTCCAGTCTGACGATAAGGTTCATCCTTGCGCTTATTTTTCTCATCGCCTGTCGCCATCTGAGCGCAACTATGATGTGGGTAACCGTGAACTGCTCGCCATCCGCTTAGCCCTAGGCGAATGGCGACAGTGGTTGGAGGGGGCGACCGTTCCTTTTGTCGTTTGGACAGACCATAAGAACCTTGAGTACATCCGTTCTGCCAAACGACTTAATGCCCGTCAAGCTCGTTGGGCGTTGTTTTTCGCTCGTTTCGAGTTTGTGATTTCTTACCGTCCGGGTAGCAAGAACACCAAGCCTGATGCCTTATCCCGTCTGTTTAGTTCTTCTGTGGCTTCTACTGATCTCGAGGGGATTCTTCCTTATGGGCGTGTTGTCGGGTTGACAGTCTGGGGAATTGAAAGACAGGTTAAGCAAGCACTCACGCACACTGCGTCGCCGCGCGCTTGTCCTAGTAACCTCCTTTTCGTTCCTGTTTCCACTCGTCTGGCTGTTCTTCAGTGGGCTCACTCTGCCAAGTTAGCTGGTCATCCCGGTGTTCGAGGCACTCTTGCGTCTATTCGCCAGCGCTTTTGGTGGCCGACTCAGGAGCGTGACACGCGCCGTTTCGTGGCTGCGTGTTCAGACTGCGCGCAGAAGAAGTCTGGTAATTTTTTTCTGCTTCTGCTCCTGGTCTTGCTGGGTCTCAGTCTGTTCCCTGCCATCGCATCTCTCCTGTTCTTGTCCCTGCCCTTGCTGTGTCTCAGTCTGTCCCTAGTTCTCATTTTTTTTTTTAGAGTAGTACCCTAGTTTCCCTTTTTATCGTTTTTCGTTACGGTCCTGAGGAGAGGAGTTGGGTTCTTTCTCGGGACGTGCTGGACCGTTTGATCTATGATTTCCTCCGTTGCTGCCAGTGTTCCTCCTCGAGAGCGCCAGGAGGCGCTCGGTGAGTGGGGGGGGTACTGTCATGTTTGTCATTTATTGTCATGTCTTGTCCCTGTGCTCCCCATGCTATTCGTTTCCCTCTGCTGGTCTTGTTTGGTTCTTTCCCTCCTATCCCTCTCTCTCCCCCTCCCTCTCTCACTCTCTCGCTCTCTCTTCTCTCTGTCGTTCCGTTCCTGCTCCCAGCTGTTCCTATTCCCCTAATCATCATTTAGTCTTCCCACACCTGTTCCCGATCCTTTCCCCTGATTAGATTCCCTATTTATTCCTTTGTAATCCGTTCCTGTTCCGTCGGTTCCTTATATTGTATTCACCATGCTGTGATTGCGTTTCGCCCTGTCCTGTCGTGTTTTTTGCCGTGATTGTGTATCACCCTGTTCTGTCGTGTTTTGTGCCTTCATCAGACGCTGCGTGTGAGCAGGTGTCTCAGTCGACTACGGCCTGCGCCTACCCGAAGCGACCTGCAGTCTGTGGCCGCTTCTCCAGTTGTTTTCCCCCTCTACAAATCTAGAGGATGTCAGTTATTCCGTTTTGAACATTATTAAACTCTGTTTCTGTTAAGTCGCTTTTGGGTCCTCTTTTACCTGCATGACAACATGTAGTGCCTTGATAGACTCTGGGGCTGAGGGTTGTTTCATGGACGAAGCATGGGTTCGGAAACATGACATTCCTTTCAGAGAGTTAGAGAAGCCTACGCCCATGTTCGCCTTAGATGGTAGTCATCTTCCCAGTATCAGATTTGAGACACTACCTTTAACCCTCACAGTATCTGGTAACCACAGTGAGACTATTTCTTTTGGGTCATCCCTGGCTAGTATGTCATAATCCTTCTATTAATTGGTCTAGTAATTCTATCCTATCCTGGAACGTTTCTTGTCATGTGAAGTGTTTAATGTCTGCCATCCCTCCCGTTTCTTCTGTCCCTACTTCTCAGGAGGAACCTGGCGATTTGACAGGAGTGCCGGAGGAATATCATGATCTGCGCACGGTCTTCAGTCGGTCCCGAGCCAACTCCCTTCCTCCTCACCGGTCGTATGATTGTAGTATTGATCTCCTTCCGGGGACCACTCCTCCTCGGGGTAGACTATACTCTCTGTCGGCTCCCGAACGTAAGGCTCTCGAGGATTATTTGTCTGTGTCTCTTGACGCCGGTACCATAGTGCCTTCTTCCTCTCCGGCCGGGGCGGGGTTCTTTTTGTTAAGAAGAAGGACGGTACTCTGCGCCCCTGCGTGGATTATCGAGGGCTGAATGACATAACGGTTAAGAATCGTTATCCGCTTCCCCTTATGTCATCAGCCTTCGAGATTCTGCAGGGAGCCAGGTGCTTTACTAAGTTGGACCTTCGTAACGCTTACCATCTCGTGCGCATCAGAGAGGGGGACGAGTGGAAACGGCGTTTAACACTCCGTTAGGGCATTTTGAGTACCGGGTTCTGCCGTTTGGTCTCGCCAATGCGCCAGCTGTTTTTCAGGCATTAGTTAATGATGTTCTGAGAGACATGCTGAACATCTTTGTTTTTGTCTATCTTGACGATATCCTGATTTTTTCTCCGTCACTCGAGATTCATGTTCAGCACGTTCGACGTGTTCTACAGCGCCTTTTAGAGAATTGTCTCTACGTAAAGTCTGAGAAGTGCTCTTTTCATGTCTCCTCCGTTACTTTTCTCGGTTCCGTTATTTCCGCTGAAGGCATTCAGATGGATTCCGCTAAGGTCCAAGCTGTCAGTGATTGGCCCGTTCCAAGGTCACGTGTCGAGTTGCAGCGCTTTTTAGGTTTCGCTAATTTCTATCGGCGTTTCATTCGTAATTTCGGTCAAGTTGCTGCCCCTCTCACAGCTCTTACTTCTGTCAAGACGTGTTTTAAGTGGTCCGGTTCCGCCCAGGGAGCTTTTGATCTTCTAAAAGAACGTTTTACGTCCGCTCCTATCCTCGTTACTCCTGACGTCACTAGACAATTCATTGTCGAGGTTGACGCTTCAGAGGTAGGCGTGGGAGCCATTCTATCCCAGCGCTTCCAGTCTGACGATAAGGTTCATCCTTGCGCTTATTTTTCTCATCGCCTGTCGCCATCTGAGCGCAACTATGATGTGGGTAACCGTGAACTGCTCGCCATCCGCTTAGCCCTAGGCGAATGGCGACAGTGGTTGGAGGGGGCGACCGTTCCTTTTGTCGTTTGGACAGACCATAAGAACCTTGAGTACATCCGTTCTGCCAAACGACTTAATGCCCGTCAAGCTCGTTGGGCGTTGTTTTTCGCTCGTTTCGAGTTTGTGATTTCTTACCGTCCGGGTAGCAAGAACACCAAGCCTGATGCCTTATCCCGTCTGTTTAGTTCTTCTGTGGCTTCTACTGATCCCGAGGGGATTCTTCCTTATGGGCGTGTTGTCGGGTTAACAGTCTGGGGAATTGAAAGACAGGTTAAGCAAGCACTCACGCACACTGCGTCGCCGCGCGCTTGTCCTAGTAACCTCCTTTTCGTTCCTGTTTCCACTCGTCTGGCTGTTCTTCAGTGGGCTCACTCTGCCAAGTTAGCTGGTCATCCCGGTGTTCGAGGCACTCTTGCGTCTATTCGGCAGCGCTTTTGGTGGCCGACTCAGGAGCGTGACACGCGCCGTTTCGTGGCTGCTTGTTCGGACTGCGCGCAGACTAAGTCGGGTAACTCTCCTCCTGCCGGTCGTCTCAGACCGCTCCCCATTCCTTCTCGACCATGGTCTCACATCGCCCTAGACTTCATTACCGGTCTGCCTTTGTCTGCGGGGAAGACTGTGATTCTTACGGTTGTCGATAGGTTCTCTAAGGCGGCACATTTCATTCCCCTCGCTAAACTTCCTTCCGCTAAGGAGACGGCACAAATCATTATCGAGAATGTATTCAGAATTCATGGCCTCCCGTTAGACGCCGTTTCAGACAGAGGCCCGCAATTCACGTCACAGTTTTGGAGGGAGTTCTGTCGTTTGATTGGTGCGTCCGTCAGTCTCTCTTCCGGGTTTCATCCCCAGTCTAACGGTCAAGCAGAGAGGGCCAATCAGACGATTGGTCGCATACTACGCAGCCTTTCTTTCAGAAACCCTGCGTCTTGGGCAGAACAGCTCCCCTGGGCAGAATACGCTCACAATTCGCTTCCTTCGTCTGCTACCGGGTTATCTCCGTTTCAGAGTAGTCTGGGTTACCAGCCTCCTCTGTTCTCATCCCAGCTTGCCGAGTCCAGCGTTCCCTCCGCTCAAGCGTTTGTCCAACGTTGTGAGCGCACCTGGAGGAGGGTGAGGTCTGCACTTTGCCGTTACAGGGCACAGACTGTGAGAGCCGCCAATAAACGCAGGATTAAGAGTCCAAGGTATTGTTGCGGCCAGAGAGTGTGGCTTTCCACTCGCAACCTTCCTCTTACGACAGCTTCTCGTAAGTTGACTCCGCGGTTCATTGGTCCGTTCCGTGTCTCCCAGGTCGTCAATCCTGTCGCTGTGCGACTGCTTCTTCCGCGACATCTTCGTCGCGTCCATCCTGTCTTCCATGTCTCCTGTGTTAAGCCCTTTCTTCGCACCCCCGTTCGTCTTCCCTCCCCCCTCCCGTCCTTGTCGAGAGCGCACCTATTTACAAGGTACATAAGATCATGGACATGCGTTCTCGGGGACGGGGTCACCAATACTTAGTGGATTGGGAGGGTTACGGTCCTGAGGAGAGGAGTTGGGTTCCGTCTCGGGACGTGCTGGACCGTTCACTCATTGATGATTTCCTCCGTTGCCGCCAGGATTCCTCCTCGAGTGCGCCAGGAGGCGCTCGGTGAGTGGGGGGTACTGTCATGTTTTGTCATTTATTATCTTGTCTTGTCCCTGTGCTTCCCATTCTATTCGTTTCCCTCTGCTGGTCTTATTAGGTTCTTTCCCTCTTTCTATCCCCTCTCTCTCCCCCTCCCTCTCTCACTCTCTCGCTCTCTCTTCTCTCTATCGTTCCGTTCCTGCTCCCAGCTGTTCCTATTCCCCTAATCAATCATTTAGTCTTCCCACACCTGTTCCCGATCCTTTCCCCTGATTAGAGTCCCTATTTCTTCCTTTGTGTTCCGTTCCTGTCCTGTCGGTTCCTTGTCTAGAATTCACCGTGCTGTGTTTGTGTATCGCCCTGTCGTGTCGTGTTTTCCTCAGATGCTGCGTGGTGAGCAGGTGTCTGAGTCTGTCTGGTTCAAGTGCCTTCCCGAGGCAACCTGCTGTTCACCTGCTGTTCAAGATCGAGTCTCCAGTTTGTCCTCGTCATTTCGAGTGAAAGTTGTGTTTTTTGTTTGTATTTACTTTACTGGATTAAAGACTCTGTTTTTGCCAAGTCGCTTTTGGGTCCTCTTTCACCTGCATGACACTTGGTGGTCTATAGCAGCTTCCCACAAGAATAGGCTTAAGGTGAGGCAGATTAACCTCTAGCCATATTACTTCAACAGTATTTAACATGAGATCATCTCTAAGCTTTACAGGAATGTAGTTCTGAATATAGACCGCAACACCGCCCCCTGTTGGCATATCTGTCTTTTCGGTAGACGTTATAACCATGTGTTGCTACCACTGTATCACCAAAGGTATTATCTAAGTAAGTTTCAGAGATCAGAATATGAATGTCATCTGTAACAAGCAAGTTATATACTTCAGGGACCTTGTTTCTCAGGCTGCACATGTTAACATGGGTTGTTTTGAGCACTTTTCTGGTTTGGTTGATTGTCTTTAATGCTTTACTGGGAAGCTTATCAGAAGTAGACTTGCTCATGTTATTTATATTGGAGCTGATAGTGCAGGGTGAGCTGCACACAGTGGTCTGCCTACTAGGGCACACCACCTAAATGCTAACAGTATAACTGTTGGACCGTAGAGCGAAGGAAAAGCAGCCAACAAGTCCTTAGCATATGTGGGAACTCCTTCAAGACTGTTGAAAAAGCATTACTCATGAAGCTGGTTGAGAGAATGCCAAGAGTGTGAAAAGCTTTCATCAAGTCAAAGGGTGACTACTTTGAAGAATCTAAAACATATTTTGATGAACACTTTTCTGGTTACTACATGATTCCATATGTGTTATTTCATAGTTTGATGTGTTCACTATTATTATACAATGTAGAAAATAGTTTTAAATAAAAAAATATAAAAAACCTTGAATGAGTAGGTGTATCCAAACTTTTGACTGGTAATGTACATAATGCAGAATTTTCATATCTAACATGTTTATCCTTTCCAAAAAAGCAACAGGAGTACATTCTAGTGCTCACAGCCTTTCTCACTGGAGCCTGGCCTGGTCAGAAGTGGTGCACTATTTAGGGAATAGTGTGCCACTCACTCACTCACTCACCAATGCCTTTGAAGGTGACATGAAACAGAGGGACAATGGGCCGGTCATAGAAACTGTCCAGTTGGTTGACCAGAGCTTCCTTCACCATCTTATACCCTGAGATAAACACTACCCTGTCACTGCCTCGACGCAGGCTGAACACTGGACCATAGTCCTCAGCCATCTACAGGGAAGGAAGGAATGGTTGTGACACATTTATTACATTTTTATAAAATGTTTAACCTCTATTTAGAGAATCCCAATTGAGACCACAGTTATTTTTCAATGGTGCCCTGTGTAAAAACACGCCACATGCAAGTCAAACCTGTCAATTATTTCACTGCACTAGTAAAGATATAGTATTGGTAACATAAGTCATTAGTAATCAAATATTTCTGATTAATATTAGCAATGATTATATGAGTATTTTTCTGACCTTGTCAATGGTCTTGAAGTCGAGCCCTGTGAAGATATTACCCAGGAAAGGAACAGACCAGGGTCCAGGGGGGAAGTTAGTTGGAGGTCTGTTTCTGACGATGTCCACCACCAAGAGAAACACAAAGATAAACACCAGCCAGCCCTTCACATCGAAACAGTCCAATGCAGCCAGCAGAATCATGGTGAGAACAGCTGTTCTTGCAGACTCTAAAACCGGTTGAAATGCTCTCTGTGATACTCTCTCTCTCTGTCTTTCTCTCTCAGTAGCCTCTCTCTCTCCGTTTCTGTCTTTCTCTCTCTGAAGCCCTCCTCTTTCTGTCTCTCTTTCTCTTAGCAGCCTCTCCACTACCAAGCCTATCCTTGGCAGTAGTAACTATAAGAGTCAGTGATAAGGAGGAAAACGAGGCTGCTCGACCATTAACTTGTGGTCTCAGGAGTAGTGTTGTTCTGTAATGGGAAACCTTTCAGAGTTTATGAGAAAAACAAAGGAATACCAGACACGCAGGAGAGGGAGCACAAACTTTCTCCCTAACATGCACTTTTGTAAATGTTTTCAGAAGCTGTAAAACTAGCAGTGATCTTGTTACAAGAAGGCTATCTACAGAATAAACCAACAGACAAGTTTAACTACAATAACATTCTCAGTAACATTTATTTATTTTTGGTATTACTGTGGAATGTTGGTGTTTATATACAGTTGAAGTCGGAAGTTTACATACACTTAGGTTGGAGTCATTAAAACTTGTTTTTCAACCACTCCACAAATTTCTTGTTAACAAACTATAGGTTTTGGCAAGTCGGTTAGGACATCTACTTTGTGCATGACACAAGTAATTCTTCCAACAATTGTTTACAGACAGATTATTTCACTTATAATTCACTGTGTCACAATTCTAGTGGGTCAGATGTTTACATACACTAAGTTGACTGTGCCTTTAAACAGCTTGGAAAATTCCAGGAAATTATGTCATGGCTTTAGAAGCTTCTGATAGACTATTTGACATAATTTGAGTCAATTGGAGGTGTACCTGTGGATGTATTTCAAGGCATACCTTCAGTGTCTCTTTGCTTGACATCATGGGAAAATCAAAAGAAATCAGCCAAGACCTCAGAAAACAATTGTAGACCTCCACAAGTCTGGTTCATCCTTGGGAGCAATTTCCAAACGCCTGAAGGTACCCCGTTCATCTGTAGAAACAATAGTACGCAAGTATAAACACAATGGGACCACGCAGTCGTCATACTTGTCACGTTCTGACCTTTATTTCCTTTGTTTTGTCGTTATTTAGTATGGTCAGGGTGTGAGTTGGGGTGGGCAGTCTATGTTTGTTTTTCTATGATTTTGGGATTTCTATGTTTCGGCCTAGTATGGTTCTCAATCAGAGGCAGGTGTCGTTAGTTGTCTCTGATTGAGAATCATACTTAGGTAGCCTGGGTTTCACTGTTTGTTTGTGGGTGTTTGTTTCCGTATCTGTGTTTTTCACCACACGGTACTGTTTCGGTTTTCAGTCGTTTCACGTTTATTGTTTTTGTATTCATAGTGTTCAGTTTACGTTTTCTTAAATAAACAACCATGGACATTTACCACGCTGCGCATTGGTCCTCCGATCCTTCTCGCTTCTCCTCCTCAGACGAAGAGGAGGAGGAAAACCCTTACAATACCGTTCTGTCTCCTAGAGATGAACATACTTTGGGGCGAACAGTGCAAATCAATCCCAGAACAACAGCAAAGGACCTTGTGAAGATGCCGGAGGAAATAGGTACAAAAGTATCTATATCCACAGTAAAACGAGTCCTATATCGACATAACCTGAAAGGTCGCTCAGCAAGGAAGAAGCCACTGCTCCAAAACCGCCACAAAAAAGCCAGACTACGGTTTGCAACTGCACATGGGGACAAAGATTGTACTTTATGGAGAAATGTCCTCTGGTCTGATGAAACAAAAAGGAGAAAAAAGCTTGCAAGCTGAAGAACACCATCCCAACCTTGAAGCACAGGGGTGGCAGCATTATGATGTGGGGGTGCTTTGCTGCAGGAGGGACTGGCATCATGAGTGAGGGAAATTAAGGGGATATATTGAAGCAACATCTCAAGACATCAGTCAGGAAGTTAAAGCTTGGTCGTAAATGGGTCTTCCAAATGAACAATGACGCCAAGCATACTTCCAACGTTGTGGCAAAATGGCGTAAGTACAACAAAGTCAAGGTATTGGAGTGGCCATGACAAAGCCCTGTCCTCAATCCCGTAGAAAATTTGTGGTCAGAACTGAAAAAGCGTGTGGGAGCAAGGAGGCCTACAAACCTGACTCAGTTACACCGGCTCCGTCAGGAGGAATGGGCCAAAATTCAACCAACTTATTATGGGACGCTTGTGGAAGGCTACCCGAAACGTTTGACCCAAGTTAAACAATTTAAAGGCAATGCTACCAAATACTAATTGAGTGTATGTAAACTTCTGACCCACTGGGAATGTGATGAAATAAATAAAAGCTGAAATAAATTATTCCCTCTACTATTATTCTGACATTTCACATTCTTAAAACGAATTGGTGATCCTAACTGACCTAAGACAGACTTTTTACTAGGATGTCAGGAACGGTGAAAACATGAGTTTAATGTATTTGGCTAAGGTGTATGTAAACTTCCGACTTCAACTGTACCTTGGTTGAATGCATTGACTGTAAGTTGCTCTGAATAAAAGTGTCTGCTGACAGCCTATACGGAGGAGGTCAGAGACCTGGCGGTGTGGTGCCAGGATTATAACCTCTCCCTCAACATGATCAAGACAAAGGAGATGATCATGGACTACAGGAAAAGGAGGGCCGAGCACGCCCCCATTCTCATCGACGGGGTTATAGTGGAGCAGGTTGAGAGCTTCTCGTTCCTTGGTCTCCTAATCACCAACTAACTATCATGATCCAAACACACCATGATAGTCGTGAAGAGGGCACGACAACACCTATTCCCCCTCGGGAGACTGAAAAGATTTGGCATGGGTCCTCAGATCCTCAAAAAGTTATACAGCCGCACCATCAAGAACATCAAGACTGGTTGCATCACCGCCTGGTATGACAACTGCTCGGCCTCCGACCACAAGGCACTACAGAGGGTAGTGCGTACGGCCCAGTACATCACTGGGGCCAAGCTTCCTGCCATTTAGGACCTCTATACCAGGCAGTGTCAGAGGAAGGCCCTAAAAATTGGCAATGACTCTAGCCACCCTAGTCATACTGTTCTCTCTGCTATCGCACACCAAGTGGTAATGGAGTGCCAAGTCTAGGTCCAAAAGGCTTCTTAAGTGCTTCTACCACCAAGCCACATCATTGCTATGCAGACGACACACAATTAATCTTCTCCTTTCCCCCTTCTGATGATCAGGTGGCGAATCGCATCTCTGCATGTCTGGCAGACATATCAGTGTGGATGACGGATCACCACCTCAAGCTGAACTTCGGCAAGACGGAGCTGCTCTTCCTCCCGGGGAAGGACTGCCCGTTCCATGATCTCGCCATCACGGTTGACAACTCCATTGTGTCCTCCTCCCAGAGCGCTAAGAACCTTGGCGTGATCCTGGACAACACCCTGTCGTTCTCAACTAACATCAAGGCGGTAGCCCGTTCCTGTAGGTTCATGCTCTACAACATCCGCAGAGTACGACCCTGCCTCACACAGGAAGCGGCGCAGGTCCTAATCCAGGCACTTGTCATCTCCCGTCTGGATTATTGCAACTCGCTGTTGGCTGGGCTCCCTGCCTGTGCCATTAAACCCCTACAACTCATCCAGAACGCCGCAGCCCGTCTAGTGTTCAACCTTCCCAAGTTCTCTCACGTCACCCCGCTCCTCCGCTCTCTCCACTGGCTTCCAGTTGAAGCTCGCATCCGCTACAAGACCATGGTGCTTGCCTACGGAGCTGTGAGGGGAACGGCACCTCAGTACCTCCAGGCTCTGATCAGGCCCTACACCCAAATAAGGGCACTGCGTTCATCCACCTCTGGCCTGCTCGCCTCCCTACCACTGAGGAAGTACAGTTCCCGCTCAGCCCAGTCAAAACTGTTCGCTGCTCTGGCTCCCCAATGGTGGAACAAACTCTCTCACGACGCCAGGACAGCGGAGTCAATCACCACCTTCCGGAGACACCTGAAACCCCACCTCTTTAAGGAATACCTAGGATAGGATAAAGTAATCCTTCTCACCCCCCCTTAAAATATTTAGATGCACTATTGTAAAGTGGTTGTTCCACTGGATGTCATAAGGTGAATGCACCAATTTGTAAGTCACTCTGGATAAGAGCGTCTGCTAAATGACTTAAATGTAAATGTAAATGTATAATATTCTCGAACAGCTAACCAAATGGCTACCCGGACTATTTGCAATTGACCCACCCATTTTTACACTGCTGCTACTCTGTTTATTATATATGCATAGTCTCAAATACCTCGACTAACCTGTGCCCCCCCCCACACATTGACTCTGTACCGTTACCCCCTCCCTGTATGTAACCTCGTTACTGTTATTTTATTGTTGCTCTTTAATTAGTTGTTATTTTTCTTCTTCTTTTTTTCCTTCTTTTATACTTCAGTTTATTTAGTAAATACTTTCTTCACACTTATTTTTCTTAAAATTGCATTGTTGGTTAAGGGCTTGTGAGTAAGCATTTCACTGTAAGGTCTACACCTGACAAATAAAATGTGATTTGATCAGGTGATAAGGCTTATTGCTAAATAGCACACCTGCCTTTATAATATGGACCATTTTATTTTTATTCATTTTGGAGTAGAATTTCCTTTTCCAGAACTGACCTTCTCACAGTTGCAGGTTCCTCCACGACCTCTACTATAGTGTTATGTGTGCTTTTGTCAGTATATATTTAGGTTAATATATAATATGACAGGGAAATCAATACCCCGTTCAAGGGTGTAAAAAGCAGGGAAACACTGTATGTGTACAGTACATATATTGAGATAATCTATAATTGGACTGGAAAACATTTAGTAAATCTGCAGTAGTAAGTGGCTTACCCAACCTCCCACCTCTGTCTGTCCTTCTGTAGCTCAGTTGGTAGAGCATGGCACTTGTAACACCAGGGTAGTGGGTTCGATCCCCGGGACCACCCATACGTAGAATGTATGCACACATGACTGTAAGTCGCTTTGGATAAAAGCGTCTGCTAAATGGCATATATTATTATTATTATTATTATTATAAATGTCCCCAGAGTCAAGCGCTCTTTTCTTTATAGAAAGGAAAGCTAGACAGCTGTATATTTTGGTTAATTATTAAATAAATGACTCATGCATCACATGATTGCCTCTTCACCCCCCTTATTGTCATTAGGTTCAAATGTATGGAGCAATTTCATTGCCAACAGAAATTGTATATGAATTCCATCATTTTGAATTTATATTAAGATATTTTCATTGAATTTACAAATCAAACTTCAATTTCATGATTTGAAACGGAATCAAATTAATATTGTATTCAGTAAAAAAAAAAATATAAAAAAATGTAACTCCATTTTCAAATTCAATATTGATATATTAGTTTTGATATGGTAAACATTGCATTCATTTTCTGCATTTAACTTCTCAGATGCATTTAGATTCCGTTTTCAAATGTCGTTATTTAAATTCGGATGAAAAACCTAAAAACAACACCCGGGTACTTTGCCAGCCAGGAAAGCTAGCGGAGAACAGATAGAATCAAATGCTGTCTGGTAAATAGAAGCTAGTGGTACGAATGGTTTTTGAATGCAATGTGGCAATTACAATTTATTTTCTTCATATGAATATGGCTCTAGGATTTTAGATCCAACTTCAGCAGCACCATTGTAAACGAGACCACAGCTGCAAGTGTTATATAAATATTTGTAATATTAAGCATTACTAGCTGGCCAAAGCTCTGGTTAAACCGGAGGTCCTCAGATAACTCTGGGCCCAGTGTCCTCAGTCAAGTCTAGAGCCTATGTGCAATAACATAATTATCCTCGAACAAAACAGCTCAAGGGAAGGACACATGGCTGCCATCACTCAAAATATACTCCCCTGCAAACCAAAGAACATCCTGCAACACTAACGAGCTTAGAGTGCCAAACTATCTCACTGACATTGAACCCTACATGCACTCCTGCAAAAACAGGAAACACCTGAGCCTAAAGCAGACACTGCCAGTTCCCCTTATCTCACGCTTCCTTGACACACAGACATCTCATGAGCACGCCTACTCACACTCCACCCCCCCTCTACTGGTCGGGTGCCAAGAGCAGAGGACTCTGCTGTGCACCAATGGGGCTCCTGCTCTGGCTAGAGCAGGCCCGCCTCCAACTCTTCAGGACCAGTCAGAAGACCAACACGACGAGACTCCACCTACTTTTTTCTGTGTATACATTCTGCTGCAAAACTCTGTCTAGGCAGCCTAATTTAGCTGACTCCTCGCGGAGTCATATTGTTTAGGTCCGTGCACGCTTAACTGCAGGACAAGATATCTCTGACTTTAAATAAACTGCCTTTTTGCTACACCTGATTCCACTCTGTCCAGCGTCGTTGTTTTGCACTCCCTCTCCAGTATGCAAACACCAACACAAGTAACGCTTCCTCCTGATTCAACTAATATCAAGACTCAAACTCAGAACCTCTGCCTCGCAAACATGTGACCTCCTTCTTGAAGCAATCCAACCCATCGTGCTATTGAAAAAGGCTTTTTTCAATTGTGCAAGGGGCAACACTTAAGGCTGAGGAGTGAGTTTCACAGATTCCCATCGATTACACCAGGGGTAGGCAACTAGCTGAATTATAATAATTTTTTGGACTAAAAACTACACTCAAAACTTTGGGGGGCCCCGAAAAATGACTTGCAGACTGGTTTTGGCCACAAGTTTTCAAGATCCAGCAAGTTTACTTATCAAGAGAGCATGGTTTGGTAATCTAGTTTGACATGTGTTAGTTTGTATTAGATATGTTAGTTTCGAGTCTCCGGAAAGGGTAGTCATTGTTAGGGTAACATGTGACTGACTGGGTTATGACTGTGTTAGCCTGCTAAGCTAAATGGGTCTCTTCAAGGAGGTCAAATGGGGGTGATGTGTAACACAGGTAGTTCAGTGACCGCGCTTGCGTAATGAGTAGTCTGTGTGGTCCTCTGTAGCTCAGTTGGTAGAGCATTATGCTTGCAACACCAGGAAAGTGGGTTTGATTCCCTGCACCACTCATACGTGAAATGTATGCATGTAAGTCGCTCTGGATAAGAGCGTCTGCTAAATGACTTAAATGTAAATGCAATTATTATGAGCAACTTGAAAAGTTACATTTTCTGTCTGACGCACAGGAGACCTGGGTTAGAACCCCATCAGTCAAACTAACACCTGTCTTCAGGTCTCAGACACGGTTGCTCATGAAATTCATGGATCACCGAACCACCTCGGTTGCACTCTCATTAAATGGCACAAATCCTTCACCTTCTGTTTGCCACAAAGCGTTGTAATCTCAAATCGCAATATTTACCATACTGAAACTGAATATATACATATTGAATTTCAATATTGAACTACATTTAAATGTAATTTCAAAACTGAATGCAATATTAATTTGATTCAGTTTAAAATCATGAAATTTAAGTTACATTTGTGAATTCAATTATTACATTTGTGCATTACAAATTCAAAAATATTGAATTCAAATTCAGTGTTTTAATTCAAAGTGATTGAATTCAAATAAATGTTTTGTTGGCACTGAAATCGCTCCATGAACCCATGTCTGACTGGGAGTCAGATGGAACACATCAATGTGAATCCTGGGTCTTCGTGCTGAGCTGGAGGAGGAGGGAGCCAAAATATGGTTGTTGATGTATAGTAGGAAAGGCTAGCTTTGTATTATATAACAAGTAGGAGTTTCCTGGAAAGAGGGGAATAGGGCTAACATTGGTTTGAACTTTTGCAAATCTATGAGGACAGTCTTCATCATTCATTCTCATTCTCTCTCTCTCTCTCTCTCTGCTTTCTAACCGCTTGGTTCTCAAATTACAGAGAAGCACACACACAAAAATAAAAAATGGATCTTACAGTACATGCTCCGTAGACCACCGCCACTACTACTGAATCTACAATGTTTCGTTGTCTTTGTTGCCCCACTATAACTAATAATTAACAACTGATGAATAATTTACAGTGCAATATAATTTACAACACAAATAGCTGTACTTTATCTGCTCTCTTAATATTATACAGTCAACACTATCTGCCTTTGTATGGTACCTATACCTGACTGAGCATAACTAATGACAGGTCACTGCTTTCAAATCAACCAGAAGACATTCACCTTTGCATTATTTTGAATGGATACAAAGTACACAGCGGCATGATAGGGAATCAACACTCAGTTCAAGAGTGCAAAAAGCAGAACACTATGTATAGTTCATTCGAGTACAGGCTTAACTGAGTGAACAATAAAAGACTAGAAGAAACGAGGCTATGCTCATGATGATACGTTTGTATTCATTAGAAAGGTTTGTGATCATACGCACATCCTTAAAAACATAGATGCTGGGCTAATAAGGAATACTAGTATAGAACAAGAAGGCCCGCACACTGTTAAAGCTCCCAATTCACCGCCTTATTGACAACGTTTTGATCCAAAACGGATCTTCGTCAGGTCAAACACACTGAGTGTTCACATCCTAAATATAGTAGTGACCCGCACAGACAGCTGTGGGTTATGTGTTACGCTGTTCGTTGGTTGTGTTGTACTTACCAGTACTCAGTGTTCGCTGGTTCCGACATACCAATCAACCTGCTATCTGTCAATCACGGGAATGCCTGGACTGTTCTGATGCCGGGGATCCTGGTGGTTGATGTAGTGGTGGGGAGGATTTGGCAGGGGGATGGAGCATTGCAAGTTAAGACCGTTTAGCTAATGTTCTCTCTCTTACATCTGGTCTTCACAAGAATAGGTCACAGTTGTTTTATACGGGTATCTTTAATTGATTTGGCTCAATCCTCTGTCTGGACAATTGTTCCTTTATGATCTAGTCAGGTCATTACATTGGTGTCAGAAGTAAAAACGTAGATAAAAGTTAGCCAGCTAGCTAGCTGACTACCGTGGCTAGCTAACGTACTTGAGAACGGGGGTTGAAAATGTTTTGAGGAAATCCTGTCACACCCTGATCTGTTTCACCTGTCTTTGTGATTGCCTCCACCCCCCTCCAGGTGTCACCCATCTTCCCCATTATCCCCTGTATATTTATACCTGTGTTCTCTGTTTGTCTGTTGCCAGTTCGTCTTGTTTTTCAAGTCAACCAGTATTTTTGTTCTCAGCTCCTGCTTTTCCAGTCTCTCTTATTCTCGCCCTCCTGGTTTTGACCCTTGCCTGTCCTGACGCTGAGGCGCCTTCCAAATCTCCCCTTGCCAGAATTCTCCCCCTGTCAGAATTCTCCCCCAAGAGTCAAATACTTTCTGTGGCACACATCAGAGTCAAATACTTTCTATAGAACAAACTTCATGTCAGGATAGTTAACCAAAAGGAATAATTCATGTATGTGTGTTATATTAAACATGAAGGAGGGAGTAAAATGTTGGAAAGCAATGAACATAAACTATGGCTGAATTATTATCCTACACTTTCAAAAATACTAGTCGCGTAAGACATGGGAGTGATGAAAAATTGTGACAAAGAGATTTATTTAGAGACTAATACAAGTCAGTAGCGGATTTAGGTACGGGCGACATGGGCAGCCGCCCAAGGCGGCATCTTAAACCCGCCCCCGGGTGCGGGCGCTGAAGGGAGGGTTCGCCCAGGGCGCCATACAAACTAGAACCACCACATACACTTGAAACAAATAGCCAAACCGAAAACTGCAGACAAAAATGCTTTCTGGTCCTAAGATCAGTGAAATTGTGTTTGTCTTCCAAGCCAACAACCTGGGTTCTATTCCCTGGCCCGCCATTCACTACAATATCATGACTTTATAAATCGGAAAATGGATGTAACAACTCCAAATTGACCCTTTAACAAGAGGCCAGTTTTTTGATGACATCACCGTTTTAGTGACATGCCATGCTGCGGGACTGCAGCTGGATGCATCTATAAAAATGTAGTCTTTATTACAAGGAAAGGTATTCTTCTTTTCTTTTGGACATCTTCAGCATCTTACTGACATATCATCAGTAACCATATATGTCACTTAAAGGTAGTAGCATAATCATAATATAATTATTATTCTCCTTATGTTCTAAATAAATGTTTGTAACCTGTGTCGCTTCCTCCACTGTCCCTTCCCCCCTACTGGGCTTGAACACACGTGATCACCTGCCTTACAAAATAACATTCAATCAATCTATACAGTTGAAATCAGAAAGTATCCAGACCCCTTGACCTTTTCCACATTTTGTTATGTTACAGTCTTAAAATGTTTTCCTCATCAATCTACACACATTACCCCATAATGACAAAGCGAAAACAGGTTTTTACAAATGTATTAAATATAAAAAACATAAATACCCTAATTTGCATAAGTATTCAGACCCTTTGCTATGAGACTTGAAATTGAGCTCAGGTGCACCCTGTTTCCATTGATCATCCTTGAGATGTTTCTACAACTTGATTGGTCCACCTGGGGTAAATTAAATTGATTGGACATGATTTGGAAAGGCACACACCTGTCTGTATAAGGTCCCACAGTTGACAGTGCATGTCAGAGAAAAACCAAGCCATGAGGTTGAAGGAATTGTTCTTGGAGCACCGAGACAGGGTTGTGTCGAGACACAGTTCTGGGGAAGGCTACTAAAACATTTCTGCAGCATAGAAGGTCCCCAAAAACACAGTGGGCTCCATCATTCCTAAATGGAATAAGTTTTGAACCACCAAGACTCTTCCTAGAGCTGGCCGCTGATGGTCACTCTGACAGAGCTCCAGAGTTCCTCTGTGGAGATGAGAGAACCTTCCAGAAGGACAACCATCTCTGCAGCACTCCACCAATCAGGCCTTTATGGTAGAGTGGCCAGACGGAAGTCACGGAAGAGACATGACAGCTCGCTTGGTATTTTCCAAAAGGCACCTAAAGAACTTTCAGACCATGAGAAACAAGATTCTCTGGTCTGATGAAACCAATATTGAACTCTTTGGCCTGAATGTCAAGTGTCACGTCTGAAGGAAACCCGGCACCATCCATACGGTGAAGCATAATGGTGGCAGCATCATGCTCTGGGGATGTTTTTCAGCGGCAGTTACTGGGAGACTAGTCAGGATCGAGGGAAAGATAAATGGAGCAAAGTACAGAGATCCTTGATGAAAACCTGCTCTGGAGCAGGTTCACCTTCCAACAGGGCATAGACCCTAAGCACACAGTCATGAAAACACAGGAGTCATTCCCGAAGAAGACTCAAGGCTGTAATCACTGCCAAATTTTCTTCAACAAAGTACTGAGTGAAGGGTCTGAATACGTAAATGTGATATTTTTTATTTTCAATACATTTTCAAAAAATTCTTAACCTGTTTTTCCTTTGTCATTATGGGGTATTGTGTGTAGTTTGATGGTGATTTAAAAAAAATAATACATTTTTAGAATAAGGCTGTAACGTAACAAAATTGTCAGGATTTGGCCAGGGTTGTTCCGGTTTTTGGTCACTAGATGCCCCCATTGTGCCTTTTGACCTTTTGTTTTCCCTTGATCCCCATTATTATTTGCACCTGTGCCTCGTTTCCCCTGATTGTATTTAAACCCTTTGTTTTACTCAGTTCTTTGCTCTGTGTTTGTATGTTAGCACCCAGCCCTAGTACTCTGTGAGCTCTTGTTGATCCCGGTGGACTCTCTTGTGGAGTTCTGTTTTTTTGTTCTTGTTTGTTTATTTTTGAGTATCTTTTGAGGCTTTTTGTGCTGTGCCTTCCACCTTGTGGATTTGCCTTTTTGTCTTGGAGGATTGCCTTTGTTCTTGTGGAATTCCTTTTGAGGTTGTGGAGTTACATGTTTTCCTGAAGAACTTCACTTTTTACTTCATTAAATACACTGTCTCAAGTACTGCTGTGTCTGCCTCATCTTCTGGGTTCTGCTGACTATTCGTGGCTCAGTTGGTTTAGTTACTGTTTCTCACTCCGGAGACCCGGGTTCGTAACCGGGTCCTGACAAAAATTTGGGAAAAGTCAAGGGGTCTGAATAGTTTCCGAATACACTGTATATCATTTTCAGATTTTAAATAAGCATAAATCGTTTAAATGAAATAAAAACTCAATTCAACTGGACTACTCCCGCTGTCAACTTTATAGACGCTGATAACCGTTTTTTTCCGTCTCAGCTGGTGTTGCGTTATTTGGACTTCGGGGAATCTGCATGCAGCTATTTTCTTAGAGGGGGCTCTCAACTCCCACTAACAACTTTTACAGACGCTGATAACAGCTGACCGACATGTGACAGCACCATACCACCCATCCTCAAATGGACAGGCTGAAAGGATGGTGCAAACCACCATGGCGCACTGAAGAGGATTGCAGCAGGGGACTGTCAGACACGCTTGGCCAGGTTCCTACTGGCCCAACACACAACCCCCAACTCAGCCACAGGGAAGAGCCCTGCATAGCTGCTGATGGGTCGGGCTGACAACTGCACTTGATTGCTTGCTCCCTGAGAGGAATGAGGCACCAGGATACGTTCAGGCAGTTCCAACCATTGTTGTAGGATGAACCAGATGGATGCCTGCTGGTGTGGGTCAGGCCACAGGCCCGGTGTCATGCAGAGTCTCCGTACACATAAGTACATTTTAGTATTTCATTGTATCTTAAAAATTTAATACAGGAATGCACCAGGTTTCGGCTACCTGAGGCCTGAGGCCTGAGGACATTGCTTGTCCATATATTAAAATATTCTTAATTACACTCCTTACTTAGATTTTTGTGTACTGGTTATATGGTGTGAAATTGTTTTATATTACTTGTTAGATATTGCTGCACTGTGGGAACTAGAAGCGCAAGCATTTCGCTACACCCACAATAACATCTGTTAAACATAGAGGGTTCGTATCTACTGTGTTATGCAGGTGAATGAGGACCCAAAAGCGACTTGGCAAAAACAGAGTCTTTAATCCAGTAAAGTAAATCTACAATCATAAGGCATAATTCCACTCGTAATGACGAGAACAGACTGGAGACTCGATCAAGAACTGCAGGTTGCCTCGGGAAGGCACTTGAACGTAGCAGACTCAGACACCTGCTCACCACGCAGCATCTGAGGGAAACACGACACGACAGGGCGATACACAGACACAGCACGGTGAACAATAGACAAGGATCCGACAGGGCAGAAACGGAAAACAAGGGGAGAAATAGGGACTCTAATCAGGGAAAAAGATGGGGAACAGGTGTGGGAAGACTAAATGATTGATTAGGGGAATAGGAACAGCTGGGAGCAGGAGCGGAACGATAGAGAGAAGAGAGAGAGGAAGAGAGAGAGAAAAAGGGGAACGAACCTAAAAAGACCAGCAGGGGGAAAACGAACAGAGGGAAAAGCAAAATGACAAGACAATCTAAGACAAAACATGACAGTACCCCCCCACTCACCGAGCGCCTCCTGGCGCACTCGAGGAGGAATCCTGGCGGCAACGGAGGAAATCAT
This sequence comes from Oncorhynchus gorbuscha, assembly GCF_021184085.1. Taxonomy (NCBI): domain Eukaryota; kingdom Metazoa; phylum Chordata; class Actinopteri; order Salmoniformes; family Salmonidae; genus Oncorhynchus; species Oncorhynchus gorbuscha. Next base: position 29,483,608 of record NC_060178.1, on the reverse strand, counting down.
CAATAAGTGAACGGTCCAGCACGTCCCGAGACGGAACCCAACTCCTCTCCTCAGGACCGTAACCCTCCCAATCCACTAAGTATTGGTGACCCCGTCCCCGAGAACGCATGTCCATGATCCTACGTACCTTGTAAATAGGTGCGCTCGACAAGGACGGGAGGGGGAGGGAAGACGAACGGGGTGCGAAGAAAGGGCTTGACACAGGAGACATGGAAGACAGGATGGACGCGACGAAGATGTCGCGGAAGAAGCAGTCGCACAGCGACAGGATTGACGACCTGGGAGACACGGAACGGACCAATGAACCGCGGAGTCAACTTACGAGAAGCTGTCGTAAGAGGAAGGTTGCGAGTGGAAAGCCACACTCTCTGGCCGCAACAATACCTTGGACTCTTAATCCTACGTTTATTGGCGGCTCTCACAGTCTGTGCCCTGTAACGGCAAAGTGCAGACCTCACCCTCCTCCAGGTGCGCTCACAACGTTGGACAAACGCTTGAGCGGAGGGAACGCTGGACTCGGCAAGCTGGGATGAGAACAGAGGAGGCTGGTAACCCAGACTACTCTGAAACGGAGATAACCCGGTAGCAGACGAAGGAAGCGAGTTGTGAGCGTATTCTGCCCAGGGAGCTGTTCTGCCCAAGACGCAGGGTTTCTGAAAGAAAGGCTGCGTAGTATGCGACCAATCGTCTGATTGGCCCTGTCTGCTTGACCGTTAGACTGGGGATGAAACCCGGAAGAGAGACTGACGGACGCACCAATCAAACGACAGAACTCCCTCCAAAACTGTGACGTGAATTGCGGGCCTCTGTCTGAAACGGCGTCTAACGGGAGGCCATGAATTCTGAACACATTCTCGATGATGATTTGTGCCGTCTCCTTAGCGGAAGGAAGTTTAGCGAGGGGAATGAAATGTGCCGCCTTAGAGAACCTATCGACAACCGTAAGAATCACAGTCTTCCCCGCAGACAAAGGCAGACCGGTAATGAAGTCTAGGGCGATGTGAGACCATGGTCGAGAAGGAATGGGGAGCGGTCTGAGACGACCGGCAGGAGGAGAGTTACCCGACTTAGTCTGCGCGCAGTCCGAACAAGCAGCCACGAAACGGCGCGTGTCACGCTCCTGAGTCGGCCACCAAAAGCGCTGGCGAATAGACGCAAGAGTGCCTCGAACACCGGGATGACCAGCTAACTTGGCAGAGTGAGCCCACTGAAGAACAGCCAGACGAGTGGAAACAGGAACGAAAAGGAGGTTACTAGGACAAGCGCGCGGCGACGCAGTGTGCGTGAGTGCTTGCTTAACCTGTCTTTCAATTCCCCAGACTGTCAACCCGACAACACGCCCATAAGGAAGAATCCCCTCGGGATCAGTAGAAGCCACAGAAGAACTAAACAGACGGGATAAGGCATCAGGCTTGGTGTTTTTGCTACCCGGACGGTAAGAAATCACAAACTCGAAACGAGCGAAAAACAACGCCCAACGAGCTTGACGGGCATTAAGTCGTTTGGCAGAACGGATGTACTCAAGGTTCTTATGGTCTGTCCAAACGACAAAGGAACGGTCGCCCCCTCCAACCACTGTCGCCATTCGCCTAGGGCTAAGCGGATGGCGAGCAGTTCGCGGTTACCCACATCATAGTTGCGTTCAGATGGCGACAGGCGATGAGAAAAATAAGCGCAAGGATGAACCTTATCGTCAGACTGGAAGCGCTGGGATAGAATGGCTCCCACGCCTACCTCTGAAGCGTCAACCTCGACAATGAATTGTCTAGTGACGTCAGGAGTAACGAGGATAGGAGCGGACGTAAAACGTTCTCTTAGAAGATCAAAAGCTCCCTGGGCGGAACCGGACCACTTAAAACACGTCTTGACAGAAGTAAGAGCTGTGAGAGGGGCAGCAACTTGACCGAAATTACGAATGAAACGCCGATAGAAATGAGCGAAACCTAAAAAGCGCTGCAACTCGACACGTGACCTTGGAACGGGCCAATCACTGACAGCTTGGACCTTAGCGGAATCCATCTGAATGCCTTCAGCGGAAATAACGGAACCGAGAAAAGTAACGGAGGAGACATGAAAAGAGCACTTCTCAGCCTTCATGTAGAGACAATTCTCTAAAAGGCGCTGTAGAACACGTCGAACATGCTGAACATTAATCTCGAGTGACGGTGAAAAAATCAGGATATCGTCAAGATAGACAAAAACAAAGATGTTCAGCATGTCTCTCAGAACATCATTAACTAATGCCTGAAAAACAGCTGGCGCATTGGCGAGACCAAACGGCAGAACCCGGTACTCAAAATGCCCTAACGGAGTGTTAAACGCCGTTTTCCACTCGTCCCCCTCTCTGATGCGCACGAGATGGTAAGCGTTACGAAGGTCCAACTTAGTAAAGCACCTGGCTCCCTGCAGAATCTCGAAGGCTGATGACATAAGGGGAAGCGGATAACGATTCTTAACCGTTATGTCATTCAGCCCTCGATAATCCACGCAGGGGCGCAGAGTACCGTCCTTTTCTTAACAAAAAGAACCCCGCCCCGGCCGGAGAGGAAGAAGGCACTATGGTACCGGCGTCAAGAGACACAGATAAATAATCCTCGAGAGCCTTACGTTCGGGAGCCGACAGAGAGTATAGTCTACCCCGAGGAGGAGTGGTCCCCGGAAGGAGATCAATACTACAATCATACGACCGGTGAGGAGGAAGGGAGTTGGCTCGGGACCGACTGAAGACCGTGCGCAGATCATGATATTCCTCCGGCACTCCTGTCAAATCGCCAGGTTCCTCCTGAGAAGTGGGGACAGAAGAAATGGGAGGGATGGCAGACATTAAACACTTCACATGACAAGAAACGTTCTAGGATAGGATAGAATTACTAGACCAATTAATAGAAGGATTATGACATACTAGCCAGGGATGACCCAAAACAACAGGTGTAAAAGGTGAACGAAAAATCAAAAAAGAAATAGTCTCACTGTGGTTACCAGATACTGTGAGAGTTAAAGGTAGTGTCTCAAATCTGATACTGGGAAGATGACTACCATCTAAGGCAAACATGGGCGTAGGCTTATCTAACTGTCTGAAAGGAATGTCATGTTTCCGAGCCCATGCTTCGTCCATGAAACAACCCTCAGCCCCAGAGTCAATCAAGGCACTGCATGTAGCACCCGAACCGGTCCAGCGTAGATGGACCGACATAGTAGTACAGGATCTAGATGAAGAGACCTGAGTAGTAGCGCTCACCAGTAGCCCTCCGCTTACTGATGAGCTCTGGCCTTTACTGGACATGAATTGACAAAATGTCCATCAAATCCGCAATAGAGGCACAGGCGGTTGGTGATCCTCCGTTCCCTCTCCTTAGTCGAGATGCGAATACCTCCCAGCTGCATGGGCTCAGTCTCTGAGCCAGAGGAGGGAGATGGTTGCGATGCGGAGCAGGGAAACACCGTTGACGCGAGCTCTCTTCCACGAGCTTGGTGACGAAGATCTACCCGTCGTTCTATGCGGATGGCGAGAGCAATCAAAGAGTCCACACTGGAAGGAACCTCCCGAGAGAGAATCTCATCTTTGACCACTGCGTGGAGTCCCTCCAGAAAACGAGCGAGCAGCGCCAGCTCGTTCCAGTCACTAGAGGCAGCAAGAGTGCGAAACTCTATAGAGTAATCCGTTATGGATCGATCACCTTGGCATAGGGAAGCCAGGGCCCTAGAAGCCTCCCTACCAAAAACTGAACGGTCAAAAACCCGAATCATCTCCTCTTTAAAGTTCTGGTAATTGTTTGAACAATCAGCCCTTGCCTCCCAGATAGCTGTGCCCCACTCTCGAGCCCGGCCAGTAAGGAGTGAAATGACGTAAGCAACCCGAGCTCTCTCGCTAGAGTATGTGTTGGGTTGGAGAGAGAACACAATATCACACTGGGTGAGAAAGGAGCGGCACTCCGTGGGCTGCCCGGAGTAGCAAGGTGGGTTATTAACCCTAGGTTCCGGAGGCTCGGCAGGCCAGGAAGTAACAGGTGGCACGAGACGAAGACTCTGGAACTGTCCAGAGAGGTCGGAAACCTGAGCGGCCAGGTTCTCCACGGCATGGCGAGCAGCAGACAATTCCTGCTCGTGTCTGCCGAGCATGGCTCCTTGGATCTCGACGGCAGTGTTACGAGCGTCTGTAGTCGCTGGGTCCATTCTTTGGTCGGATCCTTCTGTTATGCAGGTGAATGAGGACCCAAAAGCGACTTGGCGAAAACAGAGTCTTTAATCCAGTAAAGTAAATCTACAATCATAAGGCATAATTCCACTCGTAATGACGAGAACAGACTGGAGACTCGATCAAGAACTGCAGGTTGCCTCGGGAAGGCACTTGAACGTAGCAGACTCAGACACCTGCTCACCACGCAGCATCTGAGGGAAACACGACACGACAGGGCGATACACAGACACAGCACGGTGAACAATAGACAAGGATCCGACAGGGCAGAAACGGAAAACAAGGGGAGAAATAGGGACTCTAATCAGGGAAAAAGATGGGGAACAGGTGTGGGAAGACTAAATGATTGATTAGGGGAATAGGAACAGCTGGGAGCAGGAGCGGAACGATAGAGAGAAGAGAGAGAGGAAGAGAGAGAGAAAAAGGGGAACGAACCTAAAAAGACCAGCAGGGGGAAAACGAACAGAGGGAAAAGCAAAATGACAAGACAATCTAAGACAAAACATGACATACTGTCCGAAAGGGACTCAATGTATGTAACTGACGTGAGGTTAATCCAGTCAATCGCGCCATATCAATGTTTTTTTTTATGTTGGCAGGGTTCACACACTAGCTGAATTTGCAGAGCTAGCGTGCAAACTAAAGCAAACATTAACTATCAAGCTAGCTAGTACCTATTCCATTTATGTGCCGTCATCAAAGATGGAATCTTTGCTATCGTCAGTTCATTCCAAGATCAGCATGCAGTTGTAGTGCTTCAAAGTCCCTGTGATAAGGTTAGCACCAGCGACTCCTGTGGGGGGCCGAGCGCAGTACACGCTAACCAAGGTTTCCAGGTGCACGGTGTTTCCTCCAACACATTGGTGCAGCTGGCTTCCGGGTTGGATGCGCACTGTGTTAAGAAGCAGTGTGGCCTGGTTGGGTTGTGTTTCACAGGACGCATGACTTTCATGCCATGGGCAGAGTGAAATTGAAAGTGGCAGTTTTTATTTTCCCAACATGTTTTCTTTTCAATTTCTATTCAAATTGTCTAAGTGTATGCACTTTAGTTCTTGGAAGTGTGAACTAGGAGAGCAACACTACACCCCAATGCTGTACATTCTAGCCACGTTGGGCTCTCTGTAAATTGATTTTGGACTAGTGTAACCAACACACAGGGTCCAAACCCAGGTCTCTTGCGCACCAATAAAGCATAGGCCTGCTTTATTAGCAGGGTATGTGTGCTTTAGCCAGTCTGATAATACCCCTAACCATTATTGAAGTTACAGCTAATCAGCTCCTGGGATCTACTAGAAAAGCACCTAATGATGTTCACCCGTACTCCAGATATAAGCGTGATACACCTTGGTCTGAGGAAACAGATAATATACATTTCAACCTACTAGGTGTGCCAGTAGGTGTTCCTTAGGAATTCTAGGCCCTAAACAGGAATGATGGTTTATGGCATCTACTACCAATTCTTGGCTCCGCTATTGTGGATGCCAAACAGACCTCATGGATAAATTATATATACACTATAATCAACAACGTTTTGTTAACTATACCCGCTCTGCCCTTACTGGTATGGCTGAGCAATTGGAGGCTACTACCAGGACCACCAGGCAGAATAGATATGATCCTGGCCAGTCAGGGAGGGGTTTGCAAAATGTTTGGTGAACAATGTTGTACATTTATACCTAATAATACCAGTCCTGATGGGAGTATATCAAAAGCATTGGTTGGGTTGGACGAGCTTTCGGCAGAAATGAAGGGCGTGGCTGGGGTGGAGGAGTCTGGCTGGATATCTTGGATGGGGGTGTGGCTTGGTGAGTATGCATCACTGGTGGTTACTGGATTTCTGACCCTAATTCTTGTGTTTTTGTTATTGATGTGTTGTTCTGCTTGCATCATACCTTGTTTGAAGAAGTCTGTTACAGATGTGGTACAGACTTCAGGTATGATGGCCTTGCTTGATGCTCCTGAAGGAGATGCAGATACGGAATCTAACTTCCGGAGAAAGATGGGGCTGACTGAGGATGACCCCTGGTTTGCTGTGGGTGAGGTCGTGGAATGATAACTTCTTAAATGCATAACGTGTACGATATAACTTGTCCTCTCTTATGTGAAGGTTTAGAGTCCCTGGGTGGCAAGGAGCCCAACTGGTACAGGATAGGAGTAGCTGAGAGGACCAGATGGTTTATAATAATGCTTTGCTTTGCTTTACTCTGTTTTCCATGACAAAAGTTTTATCCTATATCTAACATGTCAATAAACAGTTAAGTTTTATCCTATTTTTGACAAGTGACACCCTTGTGGGTGTCAAAAGGGGAGTCAAAAAGCATATATAATTTGTTGATTTGTCCTGTTTTTCTGTAAAAAATTAATTTAAAAACTTTTTATTATTTTCATGAAATGCTATTAACATATTACTATGTTGGGACCGCTGAAATAAAGGATAATGTGGACAATTGACACCCTTATGGGTGTCAAAAGGGGAAATCAAAACCTCCAGTTTATATATATGTTAATCAACAAAGGAACGTGCATCACTTCATATATTCACAAAATAAAGGTTTAAAGTTCCTGGGTTCATCAGCAACCTAGTATATCAGATGGTGTGGTTACACCCCATAGGGGTGTAAAAAGGGGGATTGTGAGGTTCTGTGTTATACACTATAGCCCGTTACCATATCATATATGATGGAATATTATCTGCTGTTGGCTTGTGTGGGTATGCAGTATGTGTTATGCAACATAGTTGACTTGAGACATTGTTAACAGTTTCAGGACCATGGGCCTTTCTCATGATGGAAAAATACAGAATAACATGAAGACAGGACCTGTGCAATGAGTTGTGGGGGCACATTCAGAAAGTAGTGTTGCGAGAACAAACGGTATTTTGTTAGATAAAAGGAGCCAGATGCCTGATAACTGAATATTCTACACAACTACAATGACTGACCGCTGAAGTGCCCCGGGGGCCGGGACCAGCTCTGCGCCAACAATCAACGATAGGCTGGGTGAGTCTAAACCACGCCTAGTCTCTACTCTGACAGGCCGGCTCAGAAGCAGGAACTACTAGTATACAATCGGTGACTCAATGTCATATTTATCCTGATACCAGATTCGAATTGACGCAACCCTAACACAACTTGATCTTTAGCGCCATCTGTTGAGTAGCCTACCTGATAGAGCCAAGTACCCCTGAATGCAGTGGGCGGGGTCAAATGGTTGACTCCGCCCACCATTTTTTTGGTACATCTGAGCTTTGACAGTCACACACTGAATACAAACACACATGTTGAATACAAACGTATTTCATTTTTGAAGATCGTAAGAAATATTATATAAAGTGGTACCAATACATGAGTTGTCACACTTTTTGCAGACAAGCTACTGATATTGTTGCAGTGAACAGACTTGTTATGTCATGTAGTGTTAAAATTGTGTTGATAAATGTTATAACTTTGTAATTATATTATTTCATTAAGCATATATATATATATATATATATATATATATATATATATATATATATATATTCAGTTAATACCTATCCTGATTTATAATACTATTTACTTTCCTCATGAGAATGGAGAAAAACTATACCATATAGACATACTGACAAGCTGAATGTGCTTTGTACATTAAGTTATACCAGCTCCAGTGAAGAGATCAGAGACTCGGGTGACTGCTAAGTCATCTTTACTAAACACCATAATTAACAATTGAAACAATTAACACAGCAGACAAAAACAAGGTTTGACCATTCCTCAAAAATGGCTTCACTCCTGCTCCTCAGAAGAGGCAGAAAGTCATTTTCTTGTTGTCAACTGCCTCCACATAGAACATCTCATAATGTCTCTGTAACTGGAACGAGAACATGAATGGTTCCTTTAGGGGAATATTTCCTCTTCATCCAGGCCATTATACAACCGTTGTTCTTTAAGGGTTGTAATGCGGTCTTCCCCGTCCATCCCAATTACACTAGGGAGGGAAATGGTGCCTGTAAATGTTTGGAGTTCGCTCCACCTTGCTGCCTCTAGGGCAGGGGTGTCAAACTCATTTCGCATCGTGGGCCACATACGGCCTAGGGAGATGTCAAGTGGGCCGGACCATTAAAATTATACCATACTCTGCTATAAATAACCAAAATATCATGTCTTTCCTTTGTTTTGGTGTAAAGAAGCACAAGAACATTAGGAAAATATTGAAATTTAATGAACTATCCTTTTACAAAACATTTCATGAAACACCTCATATTTCCTTAGACAAATGTGCAATTTACTTTTATCATTCACAAATATGCATTGCAACTGATCCCACTGATTGTACAAAGGCACAAAACTTTAATTGGTACTGAAAAATATAGTAATGCACTTTAAGATTAAATGAGACTTTTAAAGAAAGGAATTTTTAAACCACTTACACATACGCATATAAAATCTAAATGTAATCCCTGCGTACACCTTACAAACTAAGGAGAGTGATTTTAAATGTGTAATGAAGAAAGTGTTGCCTGTCCTGTAAATCTGTAAACTTCATACATGAAACATACATACACATACAATACATACTGAAAATTTATGGAGTTGTATGAACAGTAGAATTCCATCACACAACTTTTGTTTTGAAGCTGCTGACTAACATTAAAGTGCACATTTTTTAAATCACCACAGTAAGGATTCATCTTCACAGAGCTGTATTCTTTCAATGCAAACAGTATCTAAGGCAGCATTTTAAAGGTGTTAGTCTAGTCTGGACTTGTATTTGTACCTGAAACTTGGCATCTTTTGGCCTGTACAAGTGCATCAACACCAGGTGTCATGTCCTGACTAGCTGTCACTTTCAGAATGTCATTTAAGTGCTTGTTTGTGAGCCTTGAACGCATTTTTGTTTTATTGATATTCATCACTGAGAAAATTTGGTCACAAAGGTAGGTTGTCCCAAACATGCACAAAATTTTAGCAGCCAGGGCTGTTAATTTGGGGTACCCTGGTAGTAGATACTGATAAAATCTGTCCAGACCTACAGAGGCAAATTTGCCCTTCAAATCTGCATCACACTGCAAATCAATTATCTCTAGCTGAATTTCGACCGGCAGATCAGAAGCTTTAACTGTGAAAGGTGAGCGAAAAACTGAAAATTCTGTCTCAAGTTCACCAAATACCTGAAAACGTTTCTCAAACTCCCGCAGTAGTCCTGCAATTTTGTCTTTGTACCGTTTCATGTCCGCATCAGGTCTGGTCACACACACATCTCTCAGACAGGGAAATGAGCAGGGTTGCCATTTGCCAGTTGCATCTCCCACAAAGTCAGCTTCAACTTAAATGCATGTATGTTGTCAGAAAACTGTGTGACAACTTTTTTGCAGCCTTGCAACATTTTGTTCAGATTGTTCAAGTGTTCAGTAATATCAACCAAGAATGCAAGGTCCCGTAGCCATTCCTGAGATTGTAATTCCAACACCGGTTTTCCTTTTTTCTCCATGAACTGTCCGATTTCCTCTCGTAGATCAAAGAAATGCCTCAGCACAGCGCCTCGGCTTAACCATCTCACTTCAGTGTGGTATGGCAGGCTGTGGGTAATGTTGCTGTCGCTGAGAAGTTTGTCAAACTGACGATGGTTCAGACCTCTGGACCGGATGAAATTTACAGTGCGAACAACCACCTCCATGACGTGGTCCATTTTCAGCGACTTGCAACACAATGCCTCCTGGTGCAAAATACAGTGAAATGTCCAGAAACGATCTCCTCCATTAAGGGCTTGTACTTTGTCTTTGAACTTTGTCGCGACACCTGCTTTCTTTCCGACCATGTATTCCTCGTCAGGCTAATATTGGCAAAAGCTTGTCGCTTCTCGGGACATACAAGTTCAGCCGCCTTCATCATGCATTGTTTAACAAAGTCACCGTCGGAATACGGCTTCGATGCTAATGCTATTTCGCTAGCAATTAGGTAGCTGGCTTTTACCGCTGCTTCACTGACTTCTCGGCTCTGGATGAAAGTTGACTGCTGTTTCCTCAGACCCGCCAGCAATTCGTTAATCTTATCTCTTCTCAGTTGTCCTTGCAAGCCGTCATATTTTTCGCTGTGATGAGTCTCGTAGTGGAGTCGAATATTATATTCCTTCAATACCGAAACTTGTTGCAAACACACCAAGCACAAAGGTTTTCCGTGCATCTCTGTAAATAAATAGGACGTGGTCCATTTTTCTTTGAAAATTCTACACTCCTTATCTACTTTTCTCCGTTTGGATAACGACATTTTGGCTAATGAAGGTGTAGCGGAGAGGTAGAGACCAAGGTATTAACAACGTCGTAACAAGCAGCAGATGGCGCATTGATACCGTCTGCTGTTTTCAGTCTGTCTCAGTGATGCGGCTTGTGTTCTACTCTGATGGAAAGAGTGCGCCCCTTAGCGGATAATACATGAATTGCAGCGAATTAAAAATATTAATTCCATGTCTTTTATGCATTTTTTCCACTTTCAAATTATCCTGCGGGCCTGATCGAACCTCCTTGGGGGCCGGTTCCGGCCCGCCGGCCGTATGTTTGACACCCCTGCTCTAGGGTGTCCCTTAGAAGAACATCTGCTTCCTTGAAGAAAAAGTAGTGAGAGTAGTGCCTCATTGAGTGATCCAGGTCAAATTACAACCCACTTTCACAATACCACCATGCAAACAAAAGCCACTATTACTAAAGGGGTTTTCAGTGATATCTATAACTACTCAAAAGGTCATCACAACTATTATATATTGCCATGCATCAGGCCTTCAGCATGGTGTGAACAAGGTACCATTTTCAATAAAGGAATGACAATCAAATGGTACAGTTCAGGGGAATCATTTGATGGAATATAATAATAATAATATCTAACCTAATCATCATCCACACCAAAAGTCCTCCAAGGTCCAGGGGACAAGATCTGAGCAATGTTTCTGTCAACACAGTGTATGTGAAAGTAAAGTCAAATTAGAATTCAACAGCTTTTTATGTTCCAGCATGCATAACAGTTTTGAAGACCGCAGTCAGGGGCTTCTCCCCCAGGACAGTAATTTACTTTGTGCTGTGAAAGTCATATGATAAAATATATTTGGAAGAGTAAAATGTACACAAATTAACCACGCTTTTATGGACAATTTAAATATAATCCAATTATATATTATTAATTTTTCACCAGAAAAAGTAATGTTTTTTAACCAATCACAAGTGGAGTACCACCCCTAATGCCCTAATGGACGGGTCCCGACTGCAATCAAATCAATATTTAATAATGAGATATAACCCTGGCCTACAGACAAGACAAATGTATTTTTGCGTATTTAGGAAAATTATTCACCTCATCTTCTATTAAACATAGAATTTACACCATAGGAATCTGGTATCCTACTTTACAGGTACAGTATATAAAGTATAATATACGTAAATTAGGCATAGTAATAATTAGACAATGGTGAATAACCATGACTGCATCTGTATTAACCTTCTTTATTTCTCTCTCCCCCATCACACAGACAGACCTTCAACTTGTGCTGTTGGGGAAGGGCATTCTGGCAAAAACTTGGCAGGAAACACAATCCTGGGTGCGGAGGAGTTTGACACAACGAAGAGGACAGCCCAGTGTGTAAACTGACAGACAGCTGTTGCTGGCAGACAGGCCACAGTGGTAGACACACCTGGCTGGTGGTGGAATCACTTGTTTGCGGTGACTTCAGCACAGGACAAGCAGGAAATTGCTCTTGCTGTGTGTTAGAGGAAATTACAGTTGAAATGATTAATTATGTATACATTATTGATTAGAACCATTTATTCTAATACTATTATGTTATGATACGAAAAGTATGCGTTTTTGGTTAAGCTGTTACTGAAAATGTAAGCAGAACGAATTAATTGTCTGTGCCTCTTGGGAGGGTTTAAGGGCGAGAGATGTTATAGCTTTTCAGACAAGATAAGAATGTTTGGGTTATGTTCCATTAGGGGAGAAAAAGTATATATTTTAGACAGATTGGAATGTCTGTTTTATGAGGGGAGAAGAAAATCTCCAGGCCTGAGTATACTACGCTATTGTAAGGATGGGAGGGAGTGTGAAACTGATGACGTCATTTTATGATATCTCTTTAAAATGTAATGTTCTTTGTATTTTGGGTCAGTACTCATCAAGAATAAATGCTGAACTTGTTTTTAAGGCTGGTCTCTTGCTAATTCATGCAAATGATAAACTTACAACTTATCATGAATTAGAAATGAGTTGCGAATTGAATTGGTTTTGGCAATAAACCATAAAGGAATTTAGAATTCCTCTATCACTGTGTCCCACATGCCTTCCTCCTTGTGCTTCCCTTGCACATACTGCATGCAGACACAGTGGAGGAACACCTGAACCACCTCCTTGAGCAGAGGGTATGGAGACACGCCATGGTGCTCTTTACCAGAGGGAATTGGCTTGTGGACATGACATTAGAGCAGCACATTTCAAGTGAGGGAGGCATCCTTCAAAGGCTTGTAGAAAACTGCGAGAACAGATACCATATCATAGACAACAGAAACAGGGAGAATGTGACTCGGGTCACTGACTGTTACAAAATATAGAGAGGATGGTAGCACAGAGTGGTTGTTATCAAATTCACAATGATATGATTGTACAGTTGCTGCAGAAGAGATAGGATGTGAAGAACTGAGGGATACTGAGGCTAATGAAGATGAACAGAGCAACTGTGGGTGGTGAGTATATATTGGGATTAGGTTTGGAATCTATGGGATGAATGTTTTCTGGGTGGTGGGCGTTAATCAATTAGTGAAATTCAATGCTCCATAAACAAATACTGTCATCTCTCCCCTTTGTCTGTCCATCTTTTTGTCTGCCTTATAGGAGGAGGTAAACATGATGTGGAGGTGAGGGCTGTGCGTCTAGGTGCGAACTGTGTTGGGAGGAGCATAGCAGGGATCACCATCCTGGGCAGATTCTGAGGACTCAGTACGGAGTGTGGCCCTATGCTGCCCTGGACCCCATATGCTCCTTATTGTGATTCCTGTATTCTCCTCATTCACTGAATGGCGAATAAGACAGATACCTGGCTCATGTACCTGGGAGAAAAGGTTTGGAGTCACGCCATGGTGCTGTTAACCTGGGGAGACTGGCTGGGCAACACCACAATAGAGCAATACATCTTCTCTATGGCATTAGTAAGTCTGATAGTGTGTATGTGAGACCCTTTGGTCTCATCAAACACTATCACCCTTTTCCACTCCAACACATCCCTACTATTGCTTCCTACATCGGTCCTCTTTATGCTTTCTTTACTAGACGCTCCACTGCTTTCTGTATCATGATCTCTCTTCTTCCTATGTCTTTCCACTACCGGCCATTCCGGTCCTTGACCCTCATCCTCCCGCTCCATGCCATCAGAACTGACACTTTGTTCGCATTCCAGCACAGCTGTTGCTTTACCAACTTTTCCTCAATTTCGTCCGCACTACTCTCCGCCATTTTCCATTTCCCAAACTATGGATACACTCTACGCGCTTCACCAATCAAGGAACCTCATGCGAACAACGTACACAATTCAACTCTTCTGCCCTGGAAGACCCATTCTTCTTCTTCAGTGGGGTTTATCGGCGTTTGCATCCAACGTTATGGTGCATTACCGCCACCTACTGTACTGGAGTGTGGGCCAGAGACGGCGAGAAACGAAATCCTACCTGCCAGCTCCCGTTACTCTTAAAAAAGATAACAAAATATGAGACTATATCCAATGACGTTCTACTCAAAATACTATTCAAACTACTTTCCTGTATCCCCTTCTCCCTCATACTAGATCTCAGTCTTTATCTTTCCTTCTGAAACAGCCCACACTGTAGCAATACATGCTCCACAATTTACATTTACATTTAAGTCATTTAGCAGACGCTCTTATCCAGAGCGACTTCTCTGTTTCCTGGCAATACTCACACTTTCCTGTTGGATGATTTCCTATCATATGTAAGGTCTTATTCAACTGGCTGTGTCCCACCCTTATTATTGTAAAAATAGCCTCCTCTCTTCTGTCCTCCCCTTCCCCACTTACTCTTTACTAGAAATAAATGCCTGCCCTTGGTCACTCTATTCCACTGCTCCTGCCATCTCTGCACCATCACTGTCCAGATCAGGCTTTTTGCCTCTGTCTTGCCCATTGAAACTACGACATCAACATCCCCACTTCTATATGCTTGTTTAGCCAGTACATCAACTGCCTTGTTCCCCTCCACCCCCATATGGGCTGGGACCTTTTAGTAAATCTGATCTGTTTACCCATCTGTCTAATCCTGCCATGTGGAAGACGCATTGTAAAAGTAGAGGCTTTTTATATTAAAACGTGTCCAAGTGCAACATGCCTAGCTCTGCCCACTGGGGCGTGGCTTACGGAGTGGTCTTTTATATAAATGCTTGTCTCACAGTATTCCATTTGGTACTGGCACTGACCCTGTATATAGCTTCCTCTTTTATTTCTTATTTCTCATGTTCTACATTTTGTATTAGTTATACTATTTTATATTGAATCTTGCACTGTTGGGTAGAGCTTGCAAGTTAAACATTTCACTGTACTTGTGACAAGTAAAACTTGAAACTGAAACGTGTATGTCCATCCACAAGAGGGAGCCATACATATCATAAACTCCATTGGTCGTGACGTCGATTTCCACGGGCCGGAAGTTCAAATTGTAGTTGTTCGCCTCACTGCCACTGGGTGACACAGGCACACATCAATATTTCGTCTGAAAACCAAAGTAAACGAATCCACACATTGCTACAACAGCAGTAGACTTTTGGAGTGAGTATATGTGGTGTTATTATGTTGGAATTTATGTTAGTAAATGTGTTTCTATCGAATCTACATGTGAATACGCGGGTATAGTCAACAGTGCGTCCGACAGCTTGGGGTCCTGTTTTGTTGATGGGCGATTGCCAAATCGAAGCGCTAATCATGTGTGTTTACAAATACTTTCGACTGGCGAGTCGATCTTCATGTATTCAGCAAACTGATTATTATTATGCTGTAGCCGACTTGACACAACTCAGTATTCCCCTCACTCGGTGTTTTGCTGCCATCAGAAGGTTGGTGCGGTTTTGGGCAAGTGTGTGTGATTACGGCCCGCAATTCGGGGCGTTCCTGCATGTGGGAATTCCTGTATCTGCATGACCCCCCCCCCCCGAGCAATCCATTGAACGTCTCCTCTTCTGTACCTTCCTGCCGTCCTCTGTACTTGAAATAAATGCCTGCCCTTAGTCACTCTATTCCACTGCTCCTGTCATCTCTGCACCACTGTCCCTATCATGATTTTTGCCTCTGCCTTGCTCATTGAAACTACGACATCAACATCCCCACTTCTAAGTAGCTAGCGCATAACGTTAGTGTCCTTCGCTCCCGCCTGCCGAACACCTGCCCTCGCTGTTGTTAACAGAACTGCGGGAAAACAACCCGTCCTCAGCAGGCAGGGGCGAAGGACAATGTCTACAGTTGTCGCCGTCGCCTCATCTGTAGTTTTTATCGGCGGTTGGCATCCAACGTTATGGTACCTACTGCACTGGTGCGCCCCCACCTCCCGTCTGTCCTAGCTTAAAAATGGACCAAAGGTAGTATAAAGAGGTGTTCCCGCAGATGCAGGCCACAATTGATTTGAGTGTGTACGTGCAGGTGCCTGACGGTTCCATGGTTCACATACTTAATTCTTGATTCGCCATCTCAATCTGCTCTTTGGTTTTAGATTTGCACAGCCTATTCCCTGAACTGACAGGATGGTGAGTGAAGAGTGATTATTTTTCTGCTTTCACACTGTTTAATTTGGATTTAGTTATTGTCATCTTTGAATCATTACTGGATATCAATGCAATGTGTTAAGTGTCTTCCTGTCTGTCTTTCTCACAGCATGGACGGGTAAAGCTGAAGTCCACCGCCCAGCAGGAAGAAGAGAAGAGAAAGGAGAGAGAGAAGAAACTCAAGATTTATGTGGCAGGACGAGATGCTATCTTTACTAAGGTCTGTTGGACATAGACGCATTCAGTCAAAATCGGAAGATAAGGGCCTCCCGAGTGGCGCAGTGGTTAAGGGCGCTGTACTGCAGCGCCAGCTGTGCCACCAGAGACTCTGGGTTCCTGCCCAGGCTCTGTCGCGACCGGGAGGTCCATGGGGCGACGCACAATTGGCCTAGAGTCGTCCGGGTTAGGGAGGGCTTGTCTCATCGCACACCAGCGACTCCTGTGGCGAGACGGGCGCAGTGCACGCTAACCACGGTTGCCAGGTGCACAGTGTTTCCTCCGACACCTTGGTGCAGCTGGCTTCCGGGTTGGGTGCGCGCTGTGTTAAGAAGCAGTGCGGTTTGGTTGTGCATCGGAGGACGCGTGACTTTCAACCTTCGTCTCTCCCGAGCCCGTACGGGAGTTGTAGCGATGAGACTAGATAGTAGCTACTAAAAAAACGAAATTGGGGAGAAAACGGGGTAATTTATTTTTTATTTTTTATATATATATATTTTTTTTGTTATCGTTTAACTATGGTTACGGTTTGGCTATTGCCTGATTATGCAGTTGCTTGGATGGAATGACAGATCACATTGATCACATTTGAAGATCACATTTCATCACTTCCCTTTTCCTCTTCTCTTGCTGGTTTTAGAGGATGGAGGGTGTGCTGGATGATGAGGCCCTTCAGTTGACCCAGCAGCTGCTATCCTCCAATCCTGATTTTGCCACTCTCTGGAACTACAGGAGAGAGATCCTGTTGCACCTGGAGACTGTACGGTGAGGACACTACATCTCTTATAATGCATTTTTGCCCATGGTGGCACAGCTGAGTGTCTTGTAGCTATTGTTATCTGAAAGTACCAATACTTGTTCATTATTTAAGTGCATCAAACTCATACATGTCTTATCCTTTTCTCTGTATCAGTGAGGAGGATGACGTGCAGAAGATGTATGAGGCTGAGTTGTTGTTTCTGGAGTCGTGTTTGAAGGTGAATCCCAAGTCGTACGGCAGCTGGCACCACCGAGGCTGGGTTTCAGCCCACCTGCCCAGACCTGACTGGGCCAGAGAACTGGGCCTGTGTGACCGCTGCCTCAGTCTGGATGACCGCAACTGTGAGTCAGAGGGTAGGAGGATGATGTGAGGGAGGAGAGGAGTTGGGGAGGGTCTACGGCTTTGAAGGAGGATGGGTGGAGAGGCGGATGAGACGGAGCTTGATAAGGACAAGAGAAATGAATGTGGCAGAGGATCAAAATATATTTTGACATCCTGGTCTCTCCATTCATATATATATATATATATTTCTCATATTCAATTTCCCCCCCTCACCTTTCTCAGTTCACTGCTGGGACTATCGCCGGATGGTGGTGAAGATGTCTGGTGTGCCTGTGGACCAGGAGCTGCAGTTCACTGACCGTCTCATCGGCTCCAACTTCTCCAATTACTCCAGCTGGCACTACCGGAGCACCCTCCTTCCCCTACTCCACCCTGAGTCCCCCGATCCTCCCTCGCCCTGTCACCAGCACTCTCACTCCTCCCCTCCACCCTCCCCTCAGACACACTCTCATCGCGTCTGTGAGGAACAGCTGCTCAAAGGTATGGACAACACCATGGCCAGGCAGAGTTACAAACATATATAGATATATTGTCAGTGTAATACTTTAAACGGGCAGACAGAGGGCACTGTCACTAGGAATACCATGGGTTGGATGGAAGGCAGAATAATGAGTTGATGCGTGCTGGTTGTCTGTGTTATCATCATACATTACTAAACCCTTTGGTTTTTATTTTTAGAGTATGAGCTCGTACAGAATGCCTTCTTCACTGACCCCAATGACCAGAGTGCCTGGTTCTACTACAGGTGGTTGCTAGGCAGAGGTGCGTGTATCATTTTGTATTTTCTATGTAAATTGTCTTTATTATCTTCCAGCTGTGAGCTCTGTTTCTCTGCCTTTCTCAGCGGAGCGAGAGGAGATGATAAGCTGTGTGTTTGTCAGCCGTGAGGAGGAGAGAGTGGCTGTGGCCTTCTCCAGACCTGTCAATGTGAGTACTCCCTCAAAGTAGACACCTTACTGTAACCTGTATGTCCTCTGCTCCTTCTCCAGTTAAACTCCATTCCTCCCCGACTCTCCTTGCAGGCTTCATCTAGTGGTCTGATGCTGGTGTTGGATGGTCAGCCCCAGCGTGTGGAATGGAGGAGTGTCCATCCTCACTTCAGACACAGCCCTGTCTGGGTATCCTTTCCTTCAAGGTCATGGGTCAAATGTGAATGATAGGGCAAAATGTTGATTTCTGCCTAAAGGCATACCCAACCATAATTATGTAGTCACTTTTGAGGGCTCAAGTACATAGTACAAATCATATGATTTTTGTCCTATTCAACAAAAGTGGACCAGTAGGGTTTGAAATGACTGAAATGCTTACTAAATATAGTAACAATCAAATTATATTACAATCACATTTCTATTAACTAAATAAATATGATAAATAAATAATATGATAATAATATGATATTGTACTGTTACTTAGTAACAGTACAATATTGGCACAATTTCATTTAACTGATCACACAATTTTTCTAAAAGTCCACTGAGCAGTGTAGACACCATTCAAATGTGTGCAGAACCGTTACAACTTCAGCTTTAAGCACAAAGTGATTTAGTCTGTCTTTGAGCAAGAGAAAGTGGTTTTGCTACAATTCTATGAAATTATTTTGTGTTTTTTCATGTTGTGAGCTCTTAAATGCAGCTGAGAATATCACAGTGAGATGAAACCACAACGGCTGCACTTGCTAGACTGTCACCGTTCATGTGCTGTCTCACTTGCTCAGAGGAAGAGAACATTTATTTGTCTGAATAGGCCAGAAAATGTGACTCATCACTCCCTATGCAAATGTGACGCATCACTCCCTATGCAAATGTGACGCATCACTCCCTATGCAAATGTGACACATCACTCCCTATGCAAATGTGACACATCACTCCCTATGCAAATGTGACACATCACTCCCTATGCAAATGTGACACATCACTCCCTATGCAAATGTGACACATCACTCCCTATGCAAATGTGACACATCACTCCCTATGCAAATGTGGGGTATGCTCCGCTGAGAGGGTGGAAACGGAGAGCAGACAGATGGGGCTTTTTGGCCCTATATGGTACGGGACACCCTACAACGTTCACAAGTGCTTTGTACACAGATGTCAGACGGAACCAGTCCAGAACCCCATAAGGGAGACGTTTAACATCTCTAAGAGGCTAAAGACATTACTCTGTTCTAGGCATGTGGTAATGCACTTTTCCTTTGTGCTGCTCAGTGCTCACTGTTTCTTTTTCATTCCTTTCTCAGCCCTGCGCTGTAGTCTACAGTAGGTTTCATCATTCTTAACACGTCTCTTTTTGATAAGAGCTCTCCATATCTGTTACTGAAACGCAGGTAGAGAAAGAAACCAATGAACCTTTACAGACATAGAGAATTACTTTATCTCTGCAGAGCGTTGAGCCAGTAACCAAACGGTGGCTCATTCGAATACCCGAGCTGATAAGGTGAAAAGTCTGTCTTGTGCCCTTGACCAAGGCACTTAACCCTAATTTGCTCCCCAGACACCTGTAAAATAAAAAATGTCACTGCCCCTATCCGGTGAATGTGACAATAAAACTAGAATTATTATTATTTATTTATTATTATTTATTTTTTACACATTACCATACAATGATCTGTCATCGAGATATACAATGATCTGTCTTCGAGATGGGCAATGCTCAATATTTGCAACATATAATGTTATACATTCGATCACTTTAACAAACACAAGCATCCACACTTACTCTATTTGATTGTGGACCTTAACATGGTGTCAGATCTGTGCGCTACCTCCTGGCACTATCAGTGACATCATTAATGAACACAACCTGACCGTGCACTGGACCGAGAAACACACTCACAGAGACTGTGCTCTGTACACAGGTGAAATAATGTTTATGTGCTAATGCACCTTCTGTGTGACTGAGTACATGCTCTTGTCTTTTTTTGTGTTAACATGTCTGCGATGGGTATATAATGTTTTCGACTTCAGTCCTTGCTCTCTGCTGCCCTCTAGCCTCACCTCATAGTATTGCCTCCATCTTTCACAGGTCGGTCTGAGAGTTGGTGCAGGGATTCTGCCACTGACCAGGAGCTCTTCAGGTACTGTGTGTGTGTGTGTGTGTGTGTGTGTGTGTGTGTGTGTGTGTGTGTGTGTGTGTGTGTGTGTGTGTGTGTGTGTGTGTGTGTGTGTGTGTGTGTGTGTGTGTGTGTGTGTGTGTGTGTGTGTGTGTGTGTGTGTGTGTGTGTGTGAATAGCAGAGCTTTAGAAGGCTCTCTGGTTGGTATATCAGACTTTCTGTTTACTGAATGGGAAAAAAATACCTCAGCATCTTTTTTGTCTCTGGTAGGAGTGAGCTGTCTGTGGAAAAGACCTCTGTGTTGCAGTCTGAACTACAGTCCTGCAACCAACTTCTGGAGCTGGAGCCCCAGAACAAGTGTAAGTACACACTTTGAGTGTAGTGTGTATGTTAGGGTTTATTATTTATCTATCACTATTGGAAACGTCACAAAATGTATGACAATTGTAATTTCTCACTTTCTCAGGGTGCTTGCTGACCATCGTTCTGCTCATGAGGGCGCTAGATCCCCTAGGTTACGAGCGAGAGACCCTTTCTCACTTCCAGACTCTTAAAGTTAGTGCTTTACAGGGCTATTACATAGTCGTGTACACTAATACATAATAGATGTGTTTTCTATCACTGCTCTGTCTTTCTCACACAGGAGGTGGACTCCATGCGCTCTGCTTATTACGGTGACCTGTGCAGTAAGTTCATGATCGAGAACACCATTCTCAAGATGGAGTACGCTGAGGTCCGGGTCTTCAGTCTCTCTGACAAGGTTAGTGCTGTCTGTTCCTGTCTGTATCTGTCTATCCTTGTCCATCCAGAGTTTGACTCCCCCATTCTCTTCTTTGTGGCTGTAAGTCCACCTAATGTCTTTCACCCTCACCTCTACAGAACCTGACCATGTTATGTCACCTGGACCAGCTGCTATTGGTCACTCATATCAATCTATCATGCAATCAGCTGCTTAGACTGCCTCCTCAGTTTGCTATGCTGCAGTGCCTCGAGGTATAGTACCTTAAAAAAAATGTTTATGTTATGATCAAATTGATATTTATTCATGTGCTGTACTCTAGTTTTTGTACTTGATATTTTGATGTTTGTCTAACAATATGGCCTTCCATTTCCCAGGTATTGGAGGCTGATGACAACGCTATTGAGAATTTGGATGGACTGTACTATCTCCCCAAGTTGCAAGAAGTGTCCTTGAAGAACAACCGTATCCTTGCCTTTCTCTTTTGATCAGTTTCAATGTGGTAATACATGAATGTTTTATAATACAGTTAGAGATGTTGTCATTTTCTTTGACTGTAATATTCAGAAATATCCAAACTCTCTGACCTTCAACTCCTGACTTCCTGCCCAAAGCTGACCTGCCTTGATCTCCGTGGCAACCCTGTCACCCAGATTGCCAACATTCAATCTGAGTTGACTGAGCTACTGCCCTCAGTCACTGACCTCCTGATCTGATTGGACAAACAGCAGGGCTCATTCTAAGTTTCCCTTAGTCACAGATTTAGGATCAGCTTATCCCCCCCAAACCATAACCATTCTAGGGGGGAAATGGAAAAACTGACATTAGATTAGTGTCTAGGGGCAACTTCCCCATATTCCCGGCGTACTACCATCAGCAGTGTTTGTCTGTGTGTGTCCATGCATATATGTGAGAAGCAGAGGGGTGTTTAAGTGTTTTGTCTCCTTTCCAATATGTATTCCTCTTATGTGGTGATATTGATTCACAGCGACCCTCCACTAATTTTAATGCCTGATAACATTGGACCTTCTATCAGAGACTTCACTAAGACATTCTCACAAACGTGTGTGTTTATGTGTATGTACAGTTTGTGCGTGTGTGTGCACGCTCTATCTCTCATACAGTTCAAGACACCAAACTGCATGCCGATTCACTGATAGAGGGTAATATTACTGTGTATGAGTGAGCATGGTGAGAATGTGGCTTTTAGTAAGCACTGAAACAGCATCTGTATGGTGGTTGCAGTAGGACATTGATCAGAAGAATATTGCACAATACTTATCTGTGGTTGTGTTTTTGAAACAGTTGTGCAAAAACGTTTATGAAATTAATCTATACTGTTAAACAACTGTAAATGACTATTCCACCAATAAAACAGCACATGCGGTGTCACTGCCTCCCAGAGAGTCTCCTGTGTGTTTCTGTGGTGTTGTGAGAGAGGTTCAGTCAGGACTCAGATTTTCCTTCTGTTGGGTGGCTCAACTGTAACCACACATTACTTGTCCCCCATGGCGGAATCTGGTTGGGGACTGTGGATCTGTCTCCGTTTGTTCGTACGTTAGTCACATGCGATATCTGACAGCACTGGCCCGATTTTGATGAAACTTGGGTGAATGATGCGTCTTGCCATAGTGTTCCGGTGTTTACAAAGTTAAACTGATCGGCCCAAGGCAGGGGCTACAGTAATTCACTGAAATTTGTTAGAAAAAATTGATATCTCAATTGGCCCAAGGGTTGCATCATTTGTGGGTGAAGACATCTTTACTTTTGCCTTGTTATAAATTAGCTTGGTGGGTGTGTCTGTCTGGCGCCAGAGTAGAATAATATGAATGGATTAACACAATTCTGTACATTGTATCAGTGGTGGAAAAAGTACCCAATCGTCACACTTGAGTTAAAGTAAAGATACCTTAATAGAAAATGACTCAAGTAAAAGTGAATCACCCAGTAAATTCCTACTTAAGTTAAAGTCTAAAAGTATTTTGTTTTAAATATACGTAAGTATCAAAAGTAAAAGAATAAATAATTTCAAATTCCTTATATTAAATTAAGAAAGCCAGACGGTACCATTTTGTTGTTTTATTTACGGATAGCCAGGGGCACACCCCAACACTCAGACATCATTTATGAACGAAGATTGTGTTTAGCCAGTCTGCCAGATCAGAGGCAGTAGGGAAGACCAGGGATGTTCTCTTGATATATGTGTGAATTAGACCATTTTCCTGTCCTGCTAAGCATTCAAAATGTAACGAGTACTTTTGGGTATCAGGGAAAATGTATGGAATAAAAGTGAATAATATTCTTTAGGAATGTAAGTGAAGTAAAAGTTGTAAAAAATGTAAATAGTAAAGTAAAGTACTGATACCCCAAAAAACTACTTAAGTAGTACTTTCAAGTATTTTTACTTAGGTACTTTACACCACTGCATTTTATTCACATGTTTGATTTGGCGTGAAAGGATCCCACTAATTCAAATCTGTGCACTTGCGTCATCGCTGTCCTCCGCCTGCTACACAAGCAGGTGTTGTCACCTGTCTTGCTATGACGTTGTTTGTGTACAGGGTGGTTCCAAGAAAAGGATTGGACAGTGGTTTAGTTATTTCACAATCAAAGTTTCACGTTTGATTATGAAATATTAGGTGCAGTTTGAGACTCACAAAGGAATGTATGGTTTAACCCTTTTTTTTTACAAAAGAAACTAAAAAGAAACAACACACAGAGGATGTGTTAATTAGCTGTTTTGTCACTCCTTTCCTTTCACTCCTTTCCTGTTTTGTCACTCCACACCTTTTTTGTCCCTCCTTTCCTGTTTGTTCCTAGTGCTTGCTAATAAAACTGATCACATTGCTGTAACGTTAGTAAAATGGAAAATGTTATCATCAATCCAAAAGAGATGCAGGTGGATATTAATTGGCATAGAGGCATGAATGTCAGACCATAGTTGGAATGTAACAAGGAACATAATTGTGATAATTTACAGCAGGATATATGAATTATTAACAGTTTGATAGCATCCATGTCAAGTGATCACAGCTTGGTTTTGTTGTTTTGAAAAAGTTTGTTGTTTTGAAAGTGTATTGGAAAGTTCTAAGGAGCTAGCTAACTTTTTAGTTTGGATCCCGCAACGCAGTTGGCATCACTTTTAGGGTTTTCTTGAAGGCTAGAACGCAGCCCGCGACGCGGTTGGCCATTGTGGCTGGGACCGCGGATTGTCTCCGGGTTTGTGGCTGTCTAGATCCCTGCTGTGTGTTGTTTTCAACCTTCCCTGTGACCTGCCCTGTCTGGAACTGCGAAGAGTAACAGCGTAAGATACGTTGCTAGCTACCATGACAAAGACCAAAGCTGGCAGGAGTACCGTCAAGGACAGTGGTGTCTATCACACGTGAAGGATCTTTTAAACGAACAAAAATAGTTAGTTGCTACAACAAGAAAATAGCTTCAACTGTTTAGTCCAAATTACTGGGGGATTCAACTACTAAAAGAATGGAAGACCTGACCATAGAGGTCCAGGTCCTGGAGAAGAGTTTGCAGTTCTCCCAGTGTCAGCTGGATGAGTAAGTCATTGAGAGAGGACATCAGTTATGTGTGTGAATCCATGATAACAATGACTGATAAATCAGACTCGAGGGACAAAGGCGGAACAACATGGTTGTGGACGGAATTGTAGATTCTCCACATGAGACATGAATGGAGTCTGTGGACAAAGTGAGGGAAATGATCTCTGAGAAATTGAAGATGGACCACAGGAAGATTCAGTTGGAGCGCGCCCACAGGACTGTAAAACCGGCCCAGGCGACAGGCCCAGGCCGATAGTGGTCAAGTTCCTGAGGTTCAAGGACAAAGTAGCTGTTGAGAGCCAAGAACTTGAGAGGAACGTATATCTTCCTCAACAAGGACTATCCTGAAGCTGTGCGCCAGAAGAAAGCTGCCAGTGTGCGTGGGGACATTGATTACATCCGCTATGACAGGCTCACTGTTCACCCTCCCTCACAGAAGCCTGGAGGGGATGAGACATCCAAGCCTATGGGTTTGTAGCTTCAACCCTGCAACACACACACACACACACACACACACACACACGCACACACGCACACACACACACACACACACGCACACGCACACGCACACGCACACGCACACGCACACGCACACGCACACGCACACACACACACACACACACACACACACACACACACACACACACACACACACACACAAATTGATTAATAGACTGCAGAATATGTATTATTTTCTCTTGCTTTGTTTGCTCTTTTCCATATTATTTCTCTGATAAGCTACCCAGGAAAGGGCTGAAAAATAGCCCATATTAATATATGTAGCCTTAGAAATAAGGTTCATGAAATCAATAACTTGCTAACATCAGATAACATTCATATATTCGCCCTTTCTGAAACTCACTTAGATAATTAATTTGATGATACAGCAGTAGCAATACAAGGACATTATATATCCAAATTCAATTCCATCTCTCATTGAATCAGACGGCTTATTCATCACAAAACCATTTGATGTTGCCAATTCTTTTTATGATTACTTCATTGGCAAAGTGGGCAAACTTCATCAGGAAATGCTAACAACGACCAAGCCATCGTATTCATGCATAAAAAAACAAATATTGAAAGAAAAGCATTGCAAATTTGAATTCTGTGAAGTTAGTGAGGGAGAGGTGGAGACATTATTGTTATCGATCAATAATGACAAACCTCCTGACATTGACAAGATGGAAAGCTTCTGAGGATGGTAGCTGACTCCAGCCACTCCTATCTATTATGTATTTAATCTGAGCCTAAAGGAAAGTCTTTGTCCTCAGGCCTGGAGGGAAGCCAAATTAATTCTGCTATTACCCAAGAGTGGTAAAGTGGCCTTTACTGGTTCTAACAGCAGACCTACAGTATAAGCTTGTTGCCAGCTCTTAGCAAACTTCTGGAAAAAATTGTGTTTGACCAAATACAGTGCTATTTCTCCATAAAGAAATTAACAATAGACTTTCAGCGTGCTTATAGAGAAGGGTACCCAACATGTACTGCACTGACACAAATGACTGATGATTGGTTGAAAGAAATTGATAAAGAGTTGCAGTCTGTTTTGAAATGGGTGGCCAGTAATAAACTGGTCCTGTACCATTGTATTTGGTACAAATCAAGAACAAGACCTCAGCTGAATCTGGTAATGAATGGTGTGGCTGATGAACATGTTGAGGTGTTACCTTAGATAGTAAACTGTCATGGTCATATAGATAACATATAGATTCAATGGTTGTAAAGACAGGGAGAGGTCTGTCCTTAATAAAGAGATGCTCTGCATTCTTGACATCACACTCCAAAAAGCACTCCAAAAAGCACGTTCTGCAGGCTGAAATCGTGTGTCCAGTGCTGCAAGGAAAGACATAGTTAAGCTGCAGCTGGCCCAGAACAGAGTGGCACGTCTTACTCTTCATTGTAATCAGAGGGCTGATATAAATACTATGCATGTGTCACGACTTCCGCCGAAGTCGGTTCCTCTCCTTGTTCGGGCGGCGTTCGGCGGTCGACGTCACCCGCTTTCTAGCCATCGCCATCGCCGATCCACCTTTCATTTTTCCATTTGTCTTGTTTTCCTACACACCTGGTTTCAATTCCCTCAATATTAGACGTGTATATAAACCTCTGTTCCCCCCCATGTCTGTGTGTGAAATTGTTTGTTGTTTCGTGTATGTGCACGCTAGACTGGTTTGCGCTGGGTTATGTCAACCCATATTGTGTTTAGCGTTCTTAGTGCCGTGTGTTTTGTTCACTGAAATAAAAGGCTCCTTTGGCTACCCAACGTCTGCTCTCCTGCGACTGACTCCCTTACAGCCAGTTACGCATACCTAACAGCATGCTCTTGGGTAAGAGTTGAGGAGAGACTGGCTGCATCACTTATTTTTATAAGAAACATGAATGTGTTGAAAATCCCAAATTGTTTGCATGGTCAACTTACACACAGCTCTGACACACACTTACCCCAACTGACATGCCACCAGGGGTCTTTTCACAGTCCCCAAATCCAGAACAAATTCAAGAAAATGTACATTATTATACAGAGGCATTATTGCCTCATTATTGTACAGTGGGGAGAACAAGTATTTGATACACTGCCGATTTTGCAGGTTTTCCTACTTACAAAGCATGTAGAGGTCTGTAATTTTTTATCACAGGTACACTTCAACTGTGAGAGACGAAATCTAAAACAAAAATCCAGAAAATCACATTGTATGATTTTTAAGTAATTCATTTGCATTTTATTGCATGACATAAGTATTTGATACATCAGAAAAGTAGAACTTAATATTTGGTACAGGAACCTTTGTTTGCAATTACAGAGATCATACATTTCCTGTAGTTCTTGATCAGGTTTGCACACACTGCAGCAGGGATTTTGGCCCACTCCTCCATACAGATCTTCTCCAGATCCTTCAGGTTTCGGGGATGTCGCTGGGCAATGCGGACTTTCAGCTCCCTCCAAAGATTTTCTATTGGGTTCAGGTCTGGAGACTGGCTAGGCCACTCCAGGACCTTGAGATGCTTCTTACGGAGCCACACCTTAGTTGCCCTGGCTGTGTGTTTCGGGTCATTGTCATGCTGGAAGACCCAGCCACGACCCATCTTCAATGCTCTTACTGAGGGAAAGAGGATGTTGGCCAAGATCTCGCAATACATGGCCCCATCCATCTCCCCTCAATACGGTGCAGTCGACCTGTCCCCTTTGCAAAAAGCATCCCCAAAGAATGATGTTTCCACGTCCATGCTTCACGGTTGGGATGGTGTTCTTGGGGTTGTACTCATCCTTCTTCTTCCTCCAAACACGGCGAGTGGAGTTTAGACCAAAAAGCTTTATTTTTGTCTCATCAGACCACATGACCTTCTCCCATTTCTCCTCTGGATCATCCAGATGGTCATTGGAAAACTTCAGACGGGCCTTGACATGCGCTGGCTTGAGCACGGGGACCTTGCGTGCACTGCAGCATTTTAATCCATGATGACGTAGTGTGTTACTAATGGTTTTCTTTGAGACTGTGGTCCCAGCTTTCTTCAGGTCATTGACCAGGTCCTGCTGTGTAGTTCTGGGCTGATCTCTCACCTTCCTCATGATCATTGATGCCCCACGAGGTGAGATTTTGCATGGAGCCCCAGACTGAGTGTGATTGACCGTCATCTTGAACTTCTTCCATTTTCTAATAATTGCGCCAACAGTTGTTGCCTTCTCACCAAGCTGTTTGCCTATTGTCCTGTAGCCCATCCCATCATTGTGCAGGGCTACAATTTTATCCCTGATGTCCTTACACAGCTCTCTGGTCTTGGCCATTGTGGAGAGGTTGGAGTCTGTATGATTGAGTGTGTGGACAGGTGTCTTTTATACAAGTAACGAGTTAAAACAGGTGCAGCTAATACAGGTAATGAGTGGAGAACAGGAGGGCTTCTTAAAGAAAAACTAACAGGTCTGTGAGAGCTGGAATTCTTACTGGTTGGAAGGTGGTCAAATACTTCATGCAATAAAATGCAAATTAATTACTTAAACATCATACAATGTTATTTTCTGGATTTTTGTTTTTGATTCTGCCTCTCACGGTTGAAGTGTACCTATGATAAAAAAAATACAGACCTCTACATGCTTTTTAAGTAGGAAAACCTGCAAAATCGGCAGTGTATCAAATACTTGTTCTCCCCACTGTATTGGGGAGACATTGGGCCACCAGAACAGCTCTGTCCTTGAGCTGTTCTTATCAATGTTCTGTATTATGTCATGTTTAATATGATGGCCATTAAATTATTAACTAATGTAAGGGGTCCTGGGTGGCTCATCGTGCTCTAGCGACTCCTTGGGCCGGGCGCCAGCAAGCTGATTCCGGTCGTCAGTCGAACAGTGTTTCCCCCGATTCATTGAGGAGTTGTGGAGATGAGCCAAGGGACCTTATTTGGGGAGAAAACAGGGTAAAAAATAAAATAAAAAATTAATGCAGACACAGGAGGTAGATCGTAGAGTTCCGATATTTATTATAACAAAGGGAGTAGGCAAAGGCAGGTCGGGGACAGGCTGTCATGCTGGTGAATGAGGACCCAAAAGCGACTTGGCGAAAACAGAGTATTTAATCCAGAATAAACTTTACAAAACAAAAAGCATAATACTACACGTAAAGACGAGAACAGACTGGAGACTTGATCGAGAACTGCAGGTTGCCTCGGGAAGGCACTTGAACCTAGCAGACTCAGACACCTGCTCACCACGCAGCATCTGAGGGAAACACGACACGACAGGGCAAAACATAGACACAGCACGGTGAATTATAGATGAGGATCCGACAGGGCAGGTACGGGAAACAAGGAGAGAAATAGGGACTCTAATCAGGGAAAAGGATCGGGAACAGGTGTGGGAAGACTAAATGATGATTAGGGGAATAGGAACAGCTGGGAGCAGGAACGGAACGATAGAGAGAAGAGAGAGCGAGAGAGTGAGAGAGGGAGGGGGAGAGAGAGGGATAGAAAGAGGGAAAGAACCTAATAAGACCAGCAGAGGGAAACAAATAGAATGGGAAGCACAGGGACAAGACATGATAATAAATGACAAAACATGACAGTACCCCCCCCACTCACCGAGCGCCTCCTGGCGCACTCGAGGAGGAATCCTGGCGGCAACGGAGGAAATCATCAATGAGTGAACGGTCCAGCACGTCCCGAGACGGAACCCAACTCCTCTCCTCAGGACCGTAACCCTCCCAATCCACTAAGTATTGGTGACCCCGTCCCCGAGAACGCATGTCCATGATCTTATGTACCTTGTAAATAGGTGCGCTCTCGACAAGGACGGGAGGGGGGGGAGGGAAGACGAACGGGGGTGCGAAGAAAGGGCTTAACACAGGAGACATGGAAGACAGGATGGACGCGACGAAGATGTCGCGGAAGAAGCAGTCGCACAGCGACAGGATTGACGACCTGGGAGACACGGAACGGACCAATGAACCGCGGAGTCAACTTACGAGAAGCTGTCGTAAGAGGAAGGTTGCGAGTGGAAAGCCACACTCTCTGGCCGCAACAATACCTAGGACTCTTAATCCTGCGTTTATTGGCGGCTCTCACAGTCTTCCCCGCAGACAAAGGCAGACCGGTAATGAAGTCTAGGGCGATGTGAGACCATGGTCGAGAAGGAATGGGGAGCGGTCTGAGACGACCGGCAGGAGGAGAGTTACCCGACTTAGTCTGCGCGCAGTCCGAACAAGCAGCCACGAAACGGCGCGTGTCACGCTCCTGAGTCGGCCACCAAAAGCGCTGGCGAATAGACGCAAGAGTGCCTCGAACACCGGGATGACCAGCTAACTTGGCAGAGTGAGCCCACTGAAGAACAGCCAGACGAGTGGAAACAGGAACGAAAAGGAGGTTACTAGGACAAGCGCGCGGCGACGCAGTGTGCGTGAGTGCTTGCTTAACCTGTCTTTCAATTCCCCAGACTGTCAACCCGACAACACGCCCATAAGGAAGAATCCCCTCGGGATCAGTAGAAGCCACAGAAGAACTAAACAGACGGGATAAGGCATCAGGCTTGGTGTTCTTGCTACCCGGACGGTAAGAAATCACAAACTCGAAACGAGCGAAAAACAACGCCCAACGAGCTTGACGGGCATTAAGTCGTTTGGCAGAACGGATGTACTCAAGGTTCTTATGGTCTGTCCAAACGACAAAAGGAACGGTCGCCCCCTCCAACCACTGTCGCCATTCGCCTAGGGCTAAGCGGATGGCGAGCAGTTCACGGTTACCCACATCATAGTTGCGCTCAGATGGCGACAGGCGATGAGAAAAATAAGCGCAAGGATGAACCTTATCGTCAGACTGGAAGCGCTGGGATAGAATGGCTCCCACGCCTACCTCTGAAGCGTCAACCTCGACAATGAATTGTCTAGTGACGTCAGGAGTAACGAGGATAGGAGCGGACGTAAAACGTTCTTTTAGAAGATCAAAAGCTCCCTGGGCGGAACCGGACCACTTAAAACACGTCTTGACAGAAGTAAGAGCTGTGAGAGGGGCAGCAACTTGACCGAAATTACGAATGAAACGCCGATAGAAATTAGCAAAACCTAAAAAGCGCTGCAACTCGACACGTGACCTTGGAACGGGCCAATCACTGACAGCTTGGACCTTAGCGGAATCCATCTGAATGCCTTCAGCGGAAATAACGGAACCGAGAAAAGTAACGGAGGAGACATGAAAAGAGCACTTCTCAGCCTTTACGTAGAGACAATTCTCTAAAAGGCGCTGTAGAACACGTCGAACGTGCTGAACATGAATCTCGAGTGACGGTGAAAAAATCAGGATATCGTCAAGATAGACAAAAACAAAGATGTTCAGCATGTCTCTCAGAACATCATTAACTAATGCCTGAAAAACAGCTGGCGCATTGGCGAGACCAAACGGCAGAACCCGGTACTCAAAATGCCCTAACGGAGTGTTAAACGCCGTTTTACACTCGTCCCCCTCTCTGATGCGCACGAGATGGTAAGCGTTACGAAGGTCCAACTTAGTAAAGCACCTGGCTCCCTGCAGAATCTCGAAGGCTGATGACATAAGGGGAAGCGGATAACGATTCTTAACCGTTATGTCATTCAGCCCTCGATAATCCACGCAGGGGCGCAGAGTACCTTCCTTCTTCTTAACAAAAAGAACCCCGCCCCGGCCGGAGAGGAAGAAGGCACTATGGTACCGGCGTCAAGAGACACAGATAAATAATCCTCGAGAGCCTTACGTTCGGGAGCCGACAGAGAGTATAGTCTACCCCGAGGAGGAGTGGTCCCCGGAAGGAGATCAATACTACAATCATACGACCGGTGAGGAGGAAGGGAGTTGGCTCGGGACCGACTGAAGACCGTGCGCAGATCATGATATTCCTCCGGCACTCCTGTCAAATCGCCAGGTTCCTCCTGAGAAGTGGGGACAGAAGAAATGGGAGGAATGGCAGACATTAAGCACTTCACATGACAAGATACGTTCCAGGATAGGATAGAATTACAAGACCAATTAATAGAAGGATTATGACATACTAGCCAGGGATGACCCAAAACAACAGGTGTGAAAGGTGAACGAAAAATCAAAAAGGAAATAGTCTCACTGTGGTTACCAGATACTGTGAGAGTTAAAGGTAGTGTCTCAAATCTGATACTGGGAAGATGACTACCATCTAAGGCAAACATGGGCGTAGGCTTGTCTAACTGTCTGAAAGGAATGTTATGTTTCCGAACCCATGCTTCGTCCATGAAACAACCCTCAGCCCCAGAGTCAATCAAGGCACTGCATGTAGCACCCGAACCGGTCCAGCGTAGATGGACCGACATAGTAGTACAGGATCTAGATGAAGAGACCTGAGTAGTAGCGCTCACCAGTAGCCCTCCGCTTACTGATGGGCTCTGGCCTCTTACTGGACATGAATTAACAAAATGTCCATCAAATCCGCAATAGAGGCACAGGCGGTTGGTGATCCTCCGTTCCCTCTCCTTAGTCGAGATGCGAATCCCTCCCAGCTGCATGGGCTCAGTCTCAGAGCCAGAGGAGGGAGATGGTTGCGATGCGGAGCAGGGAAACACCGTTGATGCGAGCTCTCTTCCACGAGCCTGGTGACGAAGATCTACCCGTCGTTCTATGCGGATGGCGAGAGCAATCAAAGAGTCCACACTGGAAGGAACCTCCCGAGAGAGAATCTCATCTTTGACCACTGTGTGGAGTCCCTCCAGAAAACGAGCGAGCAGCGCCGGCTCGTTCCAGTCACTAGAGGCAGCAAGAGTACGAAACTCTATAGAGTAATCCGTTATGGATCGATCACCTTGGCATAGGGAAGCCAGGACCCTAGAAGCCTCCCCACCAAAAACTGAACGGTCAAAAACCCGAATCATCTCCTCTTTAAAGTTCTGGTAATTGTTAGAACAATCAGCCCTTGCCTCCCAGATAGCTGTGCCCCACTCTCGGGCCCGGCCAGTAAGGAGTGAAATGACGTAAGCAACCCGATCTCTCTCTCTAGTGTATGTGTTGGGTTGGAGAGAGAACACAATCTCACACTGGGTGAGAAAGGAGCGGCACTCAGTGGGCTGCCCGGAGTAGCAAGGTGGGTTATTAACCCTAGGTTCTGGAGGCTCGGCAGGCCAGGAAGTAACAGGTGGCACGAGACGAAGACTCTGGAACTGTCCAGAGAGGTCGGAAACCTGAGCGGCCAGGTTCTCCACGGCATGGCGAGCAGCAGACAATTCCTGCTCGTGTCTGCCGAGCATGGCTCCTTGGATCTCGACGGCAGTGTTACGAGCGTCTGTAGTCGCTGGGTCCATTCCTCGGTCGGATCCTTCTGTCATGCTGGTGAATGAGGACCCAAAAGCGACTTGGCGAAAACAGAGTATTTAATCCAGAATAAACTTTACAAAACAAAAAGCATAATACTACACGTAAAGACGAGAACAGACTGGAGACTTGATCGAGAACTGCAGGTTGCCTCGGGAAGGCACTTGAACCTAGCAGACTCAGACACCTGCTCACCACGCAGCATCTGAGGGAAACACGACACGACAGGGCAAAACATAGACACAGCACGGTGAATTATAGATGAGGATCCGACAGGGCAGGTACGGGAAACAAGGAGAGAAATAGGGACTCTAATCAGGGAAAAGGATCGGGAACAGGTGTGGGAAGACTAAATGATGATTAGGGGAATAGGAACAGCTGGGAGCAGGAACGGAACGATAGAGAGAAGAGAGAGCGAGAGAGTGAGAGAGGGAGGGGGAGAGAGAGGGATAGAAAGAGGGAAAGAACCTAATAAGACCAGCAGAGGGAAACGAATAGAATGGGAAGCACAGGGACAAGACATGATAATAAATGACAAAACATGACACAGGCGAACAAGTCAGAGTCCAAACAATACCAGACGATAGGCAGTCTCGAGGTCAGGCCAGGCAGGGGTCAGAAATCAGATCCGAGTCCAAAACAGTACAAGGGGATAGGCAGACTGGTAGTCTGGGGACAGAAGACAAAGGACTGTTAGACATGGGCTTAATCCTAGACACATGGAATGTAGGGTGAATACCAAAGGTACGAGGCAACAAGAGACAGACAGCAGTGGAACTAAGGACTCTAGAGATGAGAAAAGGACCAATGAAATGGGGGGACAGTTTGCGGGACTCTACCAGAAGGGGCAGGTCCTGTGTGGACAGCCATATACCCTCTGTCCAATGCAGTAGCGGGGAGCTGGAGTCCGACAGCGGCCTGCTTGTTGACGATACCTGGAGTTGGTCTTGAGAAGTGTTACCCGAGCTCTTCTCCAGGTATGTCGACAGAGGCAGACAAACATCTGGGCCTCTTCATCAAATTCTGAAAGGTCCATTTACTGACCCTCACACTCGGGATCTACAGCTCCATCCGATTGAGATTCACATGAATCATCCTTGGGCGTTTCTACTGGCAGAAAGCTGATGTCTAGAAGAAGCTTCCGATGTACCACCTTGGTGTTTCCTTTATCGTCCACCAGCTTATATATGTGTGTATGTAGGTTTCTGTCAATGACTGTGTACACCTTAGCTTCCCACTTTTCGGCAAGTTTTATTTTTCCCCTTTGTTAGCGAGAAGCACCCTGTCTCCGTTGTTCAGGTGAGTGCCTCTGACTTTTCTGTCATAATGTTTGGCCTGTTTCTGTTGTTCTTTAACTGTATGCCGTTGAGCGATGCTCGCTGCTTCATGGAGATGGGACATCAGTGTTTTGACATAGCTACTAAAGTCAACAACCACAGGATCCCTCAAAACTTGCTTGAACATTACACCAACAGGGAGTCTCAGAACGCGACCATACATGAGCTGGAATGGAGCATAGCCAGTGGTTTCGTGTACAGTAGCATTGTAGGCAAACGTTAGAGTTTGTGTGTGCTGCGGCAATTTCTCTTTAGCTTTGAGCGAAGCATATTTCCCAGAGTTTGATTGAACCTTTCCGTTCCCCCATTCTCCATGGGATGGTGAGCAGTTATGTATGACTTGGCGACACCAGAGAGCTTGAGAAGTTCTGCGATTAGCTCACTCTCCAAATTGGCCCCTTGATCTATGTGGATCTGCTCAGCAAACCCATAAACACAAAATACGTTATCGCATATCTTTCTAGCAACTTACTTTGCCGTTTGATTTGAGTATGGAAAGGTGTGAGCTAACTTGGTGAAGTGATCTGTCAGAACCAATACATCCACTGAGCTTGCTTGTTGTCCTCAGCACTCCAAAAGTCAAGACATACTAACTCGAACTGCCACAGAGAGACAGGAAACAAAGGGATATCAACACAGAGGATAATAAGCGACACCTGGAGGGTGTGGAGACACAAGGACAGGTGAACCAGATCAAGGTGTGACAGTTATTGGGATTGCGCAATATGAGAGACAGTTTGTAAGTAATGTGTAAGAACCAGTGGCGATCTGTCATTCAGGGCAGGTGGGGCAGAGCATGTTATTTTGGCATTAATACGTGTCACATATCAGTTTGCAAACAATGTAAAAAATGTTATAAATGTAGTTAATAAAGCCGCATACAAACATGGGCTTTCTTGAGTAAAGCAGCTCCAAAAAGCTCATTGCATTGCTTTCTGTGGTGGGGCAGCCAGCGGAGAATATGGAGCGTAATTGGCTCAGTGTTCTGTTACTCATGGGGACACTACGTCAACTCAAAATCTACGGGGAGAGCTCGAAAATTCAAGCCCCTTGGTTGCTGCCATAGAGTTACATTAGAAGTGCCCATCCAAGAAGGCTCGATGTCATTGGCCACAGATACAATTACCTCGAATCACGTTATAGCTAGCATAGCTTTGATTGGACTGATCATGTCATTCTTTCAAAATCTTAGCTAGCAAGCTAGCAATCATCATAATGAATCAAGTCGACAATCTACTGACAGATCCTTTTCAACCCTTCTCATATGAAGAGAAATAATGAAGAGAAATTATAGATAAAACGTATCGGTGCTCATCGGCCATTGGACATGAACATTACACAACAAGTTGGAAATCACAAATTCAACAATGAGTGGTTTGGAAGGAATCCGTGTCTACCTGCAAAAATTGCAAAGCAATCACTAGCCTGCTATTCAGTGTGGAGTGGGTGAGTGTGTCATGTTCGTGATAAGGACGGGACCAAGGCACAGCGTGTGTCGAGTTCCACATCTTTATTTGCAGTGAAACTTTAAAAAAATAACAAATAACCAAGCGACGAAACGTAACCTCAGTGGTGCTACAAGCACATACACAAGCAATATCCCACAAAAACAGGTGGGAACAGGGACACCTTAAGTATGATACCCAATTAGACACAATGATAATCAGCTGCCTCTAACTGGGAATCATACTCAATCCCAAACATAGAAATTGGAGGATGACAGGTAGGGTGGAGGTGATATGATCCTTGACTAGTCTCTCAAAGCACTTCATGATGACAGAAGTGAGTGCTACGGGGCGATAGTAATTTAGTTCAGTTACCTTTGCATTCTTGGGTACAGGAACAATAGTGGCCATCTTGAAGCAAGTGGAGACAGCAGACTGGGATAAGGAGAGATTGAATATGTCTGTAAAAACACCATCCAGCTGGTCTGCGCATGCTCTGAGGACGCGGCTAGGGATGCCGTCTGGGCCGGCAGCCTTGCGAGGGTTAACACGTTTAAATGTCTTACCTACGTCGGCCATGGAGAAAGAGAGCCCACAGTCCTTGGTAGCGTGCTGCGTCGGTGGCACTGTGTTATGCTCAAAGCGGGCAAAGAAGGTGTTTAGCTTGTCTAGAAGCAAGACGTCTATGACGTGGCTGGCTGTCCTTTTGTAATTCGTGATTGTCTGTGAACCCTGCCACATACGTCTCCTGTCTGAGCAGTTGAATTGCGACTCCACTTTGTCGCTATACTGACGTTTTGCCTGTTTGATTGCCTTGCAGAGGGAATGACTACTCTGTTTGTATTCTGCCATATTCCCAGTCACCTTGCCATGGTTAAATGTGATGGTTCTCGCTTTCAGTTTTGCGCGAATGCTGCCATCTGTCCATGGATTCTAGTTAGTGTAGGTTTTAATAACCAATCAGCATTCAGGATTAGTCCCACCTATTGTATAATACAAAAACAAAGACTCCAGTTAAAACAACTAACACTGTTTTATTCCCCTTGGACATCACTGCACGTGCGATAAAACAGAAGAGCATGTACTACGATATCTTTTTATTATGTTGCTGGATGTTTATCTCCTCCTTTCCAAAAACAAGAACAGATGTGCCTGGGGCGGCCACAGTGGCACTGTTTCACCTTTTGGGGATCTCAGCTTTAAGGTCTGAAAGGCATTTGCTCATTGGGCAAGTCAGGAGTATTTTTGTGTTGGCCAAAGATGATGATCACATGCCCAAAAATGTAAAGTAGCTTTTTTTCACCTAAACACAGGGGAGGAACAAGAAGGACCAGATTACTGGAATTCTTTGCATTTTGTTTGTTATCAGTAAAAACAAAATCACCTGCCCAATGGGGCAACCAAAGAACAGGCTCAACTTCCGCAACTGCTTAGATCACTTGCCCATGGCAATATGGCAACCCTTACCAATACCTCAGTATGTGTGTGTGTGTGTGTGTGTGTGTGTGTGTGTAACTACTCCCATATGTGTGTATGAACCAGTCCATGTTCTCTCCATATGTCTGGGAAGACTTTTAGCTGACATTATTGTACGTTTTTGTGTGTAAGTGAACAATTTGTGTAAATATACGTATACAATCCACAGCAGTTAAAGTTAAGTGGAAAAAGAAAGTGGTGGCATTATTCTATGTAGGTTTGAATTCTGCCAACATGCTGTATTCGTTCTGGCTCGTTAGGAAATTCTTGCAATGACATGTTTCCGTTTCCTGACCCATGGTACCGTGAGCCTGGTTCCTAAGAACCTTTCTACTAAATCTACTTATTAATGATAAATAGTCTACTTCTTACCCTCACTGTTGACAAACAGAAATGAATTTCACTGACATTTATACAAAATAATGGTGAAATGAATGTTACGAGAATGTGAAGCATCAAGTTATAAGATATTGCACTGTCCTGTGATAGGGGCTGTGTTTCTGTTTAAAGAGACCCATGTGGATTTGATTTTACATCACATGAGAATCTCAGATATGTTTTTGTCACCATGAATTCTCTCAGATTGCAGAGCTAACTGTTTTACCATATACAGTATAATACAGCAAATGTGGATACCGTATGACAGGCGTTGTGTTTACATATTTTTAGATTGCACTGTAGTTACAGATCATGTCCTAATGACTGCTCTGTGTTTGGAGGGGTTTGTTTGAGGCAACTTTCCCCTCTGAAGTCACAAGATATATGGGAAATGGCACTTAAAGGGGCTCACATGAGAGTGAGAGTGACATCACAAGTAGATGTCTCATATGTTTGCTTAGGTGTGTGTGTGTGTGTGTGTGTGTGTGTGTGTGTGTGTGTGTGTGTGTGTGTGTGTGTGTGTGTGTGTGTGTGTGTGTGTGTGTGTGTGTGTGTGTGTGTGTGTGTGTGTGTGTGTGTGTGTGTGTGTGTACGTACTGTAGGTTTAGAATCCTTTTTCTTGACTTGTTTAGACAGCACAGTGGTGGAGTTTCTGCATGGAAGCCTGACTGGTTCAACTACTGCATTCATGTGAGCAGTCTCATGACGGATCCCCTGTGTGTAAAGATACATGACTTTTCCTCCCCTTATGAGGTGGGGAGGAGGGTGTGTCTACTGCCTCACAATCTTTAGTTTAAAAGGTCTCTCAAAGACGATATACTAACAGTAGTTCACAGCGGGAAGACCGCATAATCTGTGAAGAGAAGAAGACGCGCACCGCTACCAGGGCAATAGTATTTTGAACCTGCTTATCTGACTGTTCAGTCAGACAAGGGCTGCCAGGTGATTCAACAAACACTTTAACCCATCGGAGAACTCATCACATAGATTACAAAGTAAGTGAATATCTACAAATGCCTATAATTGACATGTTGATTCATTAATTGATGTAATTAATTGAATAATATTTTCCAGTTGATTTACAAATGTTCCATCCTGAGAATAAATCACTTTTCTCCAGGCTAACCCTGGAAGTGTCATTCAAAAGCATATAAAGCATATAAATAGGCCTATGTTTGGATTTGATTGGAGTTTTGATCAAATATTCAAGCCTGATGCTACCTGAGCCTGATGCCATGATAAAGCTGGTGGAGAACCTACAATTCTGGTGCAGTACATATGGCCTACAAAATTACAAGTATAGACTAGCGAATAAGAATTAAATTTTGAAATATAATAAGATGCATACAGTGCCTTTGAAAAGTATTCAGACCCCTTGACCTTTTCCACATTTTGTTACGTTACAGCCTTATTCTAAAATGGATTAAATAAATAACAATTCCTCCACAATCTACACACATTACCCCATAATGACAAAGTGGAAACAAGTTTTTAGGAATTTTTGCACATTTAAAAAAAGTATAAAAGTATTTGGTTTTAAATTTACTTAAGTATCAAAGCAAAAGTATAAATAATTTCAAATAATAATATATGCCATTTAGCAGACGCTTTTATCCAAAGCGACTTACAGTCATGTGTGCATACATTCTACGTATGGGTGGTCCCGGGGATCGAACCTACTACCCTGGCGTTACAAGCGCCATGCTCTACCAACTGAGCTACAGAAGGACCTTATTTTAAGCAAATCAAATGGCACAATTTTCTTGTTTTTTGTACATTTACTGATGGCACTCTCCAAAACTCAGACATACAGTAATTTACAAACAAAGCATTTGTGAGTCCGCCTGATTGGAGGCAGTAGGGATGACCAGGGATGTTTTCTTGATAATTGCATGAATTTGACTATTTTCCTGTCCTGCCAAGCATTCAAAATCTAACGAGTGCTTTTGGATGTCAGGGGAAATGTATGGAGTAAAAACGGCATTATTTTATTTAGGAATGTGGTGAAGTTGTCAAAAAATATAAATAGTAAAGGAGTAGTAGTAAATAGTACAGATACCCCCCAAAAACTTCAGAGATTCCAGTTTTTCTACAGTCAAGACTACGATAGCCCAAGGCTGTTGCCAACCAAAGAAGCCATGACTGACGTTGTTTCCTGTAGTCTCAAAATTATTAAATGTTTTGTTTCTTGTAATAAAGTTTACCTGAAATGGAGCACAATAACATGTATTCAATTCTATAAAACAATGTCCTTCAAAGAAGTTGACTCACCCACGTAAGAATACCTGATGTATCAACTAGACTATGGTTTCTACCTGAGCACATGGAACGTGATAATATCTGCAATTCATATATCAATTCACACTTCCCATATAGATGGTGAAAATTGGCATAACTCTCAGTGCTTGGCCCCTCTTTCCCGCCAAACATTCCTTAGTTTATTAAGAAGTGCTGCGTGAACTAAGCAGTGACTCCACTTCCGTCAGCGGCGTCATTACTGTTGATAGTTAGGACACTTTTTTAGAACCCAGTGTGAACCGGCAGGATTAGCCAATTGGCCGCTGACAAAGTAACAAATGAACTAATTTGTTTGGCCAATCAATTAGTGACCCTGCATCTTACTGCTGGCTGAAGCTAAGCAGGGTCGGTCCTGGTCGGTCCCTGGATGGGAGACCAGATGCTGCTGGAAGTGGTGTTGGA
Source organism: Oncorhynchus gorbuscha (assembly GCF_021184085.1). Classification (NCBI taxonomy): domain Eukaryota; kingdom Metazoa; phylum Chordata; class Actinopteri; order Salmoniformes; family Salmonidae; genus Oncorhynchus; species Oncorhynchus gorbuscha. Next base: position 29,442,849 of record NC_060178.1, on the reverse strand, counting down.
GGGCCTGTAGAAGGCAGTCTTTCCTCTGGTCTAAGGAGATCCCAATGAAACAGGGCAGTGATTGGGGACATGTGTAGGGTGCTGTCTTTCGGTGTCCTGGCGCTCGGTGGTCCCTCATACCATCATGGCCACCTAATCATCCCCAGCTTCCAATTAGCTCATTCATCCCTCTTCCTTCCCCTGTAACTATTCCCCAGGTCGTTGCTGTAAATGAGAATGTGTTCTCAGTCAACTTACCTGGTAAAATAATAACAATAATTCAGTAAAAGTGTAACTGCTGTCAAACAGTTAAACTGTTCAAATAAACCTGCAATGTTATAAGAAATGTATTTGTCTACATTGAAAAACATTGTAATTCAAATAATAGACAGACAGATGTTCACAGAACAGAAAGGGTGCGACTAAGGAAAAGGACCAAAGAAAAAATGTAGAATAGGGTGTGGTAATAAACTAGATTATTTTGTGTGTCCTTATTGTATGATTTCGTGCCTGCATGTCTTTATAATGGATTGGTCTGTTATTTTGAGACCTGCCCTATTTACATCCTCCTTTGTTAAGCCCGTTTCTGCAGTAATTATATCAGAAAAGTAATAACAAAGAAAGAAATCATTCAAGCACTTACAGACATGAGTTCACTCACACGGATACACCTCACCGGCCTACATTACTTGACCCATACAGTATGACTATTTCAACCCTCATCTCATTTAAATACATACGTCTACAATATAAATACATACATCTACTTCACTACATCCACCACAGACTAGCTGTATTCAAACCTGAGGGCAAGCCCTATCAACAGTGACTGCTGTACATAATCAAGTCTACTAGGCAAGGTGTTCAGGTCATGGAAGACTGCTCTAACACAGTAGTATCAGAAACAGGCTTCCACAGTGTACATGATGTATCAGTCAAAGTCTAGCCATGCCGAACCCACAGGCTACTGAAACATGCTCACATTCACTTGTAGCACTTTCAACCCTGGCAGATAAGATGCAGAGCATATTATTTCAAAGCTGACTTGGTTTAAGATGTTGGCAAACATGTTTCATGAGTGGTTGGATGAGCATGAAAATGCTGTAAACCAAATGCCATGGCCGCATAAGTCACCAGATCTCAACCCAATTGAACACTTATGGGAGATTCTGGAGTGGCGCCTGAGACAGCGTTTTCCACCACCAACTAAACGATGAAATGTCTCATGGAAGAATGGTGTCGCATCCCTCCAATAGAGTTCCAGACACATGTCAAGGCACATTGAAGCTGTTCTGGCTCATGGTGGCCCAACACCTATTAAGAGACTTTATGTTGGTGTTTCCTTTATTTTGGCAATTACCTGTATATGAGTGCGTGTCCGTGTGTCTGATGGTTTATGTGTGTGTGTGTGTGTGTGTGTGTGTGTGTGTGTGTGTGTGTGTGTGTGTGTGTGTGTGTGTGTGTGTGTGTGTGTGTGTGTGTGTGTGTGTGTGTGTGTGTGTGTGTGTGTGTGTGTGTGTGTGTGTGTGTGTGTGTGTGTGTGTGTGTGTGTGTGTGTGTGTGTGTGTGTGTGTGTGTGTGTGTGTGTGTGTGTGTGTGTGTGTGTGTTTGTGTGTGTGTGTGTGTGTGTGTGTGTGTGTGTGTGTGTGTGTGTGTGTGTGTGTATATTGCATGCATATCGTGTTTGTGAATGTACGGTATGTGCATATATTTATGTGTAGGCAGCAAGTGTCAGTTATATTTGCACTATTTAGGCATTTCCAATTTTAGTTAGACTGTTCACATATCCCACTATTCCACTTGTTCACATATCTCAGCAGTTGTGCAATTTCTATCTTGAACTCAAAGTCAGTGGAATGTTTTTACACCCTCTCTCCCTCCCATGGTTGTTCTTAAGTCTGAGGTCACATGTGTTAGGTTTAACATTGACGATGAAGAAACATTCCTTTCTCTCTCTGTCTATAATTTAGCCTCAATCTCTCCGCTCCCTTCTTTGATTCTCCTCATTGGCATGTACATAAGTAATGAGGTGGTTGGGCGACTTTAAAGGCCCTGTGCTTTTTAAAATGTGTATTTCTACACTATGAGGTTGTAATAATACTGTGAAATTGTGAAAATTATTATATTTCCCTTTAGTGTAAGAGCTGTTTGAAAAGACCACCTGAAATTTCAGCCTGTTTTGGTGGGATGGAGTTTTGGCCTGCCTGGTGACATTAGTTAATAGATCAATAATCAAGAGTTTAAAACCTCACTGACAATAACAGCTAGTTTTAAGTTTTTCTCTACCAGACAGTCCTAGCAGAATTCTTGCTTTGGAAACTTTTATTTTGAAATAAGCTTCTTTTTTTTGTGTTAATTTTTGACCACTTTAAGTAAAAACAATCACAGTAAGATACTTACCTCTAGAGTCTAAGCCGTGTCTAAGCCAGTAGAGGGGGGGTCTAAGCTATGATATGGAAATGTTTTAAAATGGTCATACCAAGGATCATTTAGCTATTTGATTTAGATTTTTAAGACCCCTTATTAAGGTATCACATTTTTTGGGGGGGGGGGTGAAACTATTTGGCATTACTGCTATTAGCCAATAGAAACACATTGAATAACAGATTCACTTATCCCCTTATTTTAAACTACCTCAATATGTATTTCCATATTTAAAAAAAACTGGTACTGGGACCTTCAGTTGAGTCTTGAGGCTTGTGGCCGTCCTAGAGCAAAACCGACACCATCGTATTCATAAGAGTCCCATCTTTTAATAGAGTGGTCATAATATACTGAACAACAAATATAAACGCAACATGCAACAATTTCAATGATTTTACTGAGTTACAGTTCATATAAGGAAATCAGTCAATTTTAATGAATTAATTCATCCCTAATCTAAGAATTTCACATGACTGGGCAAGACCCACTGGGGAGCCAGGCCTTAATTACAGACAGAAATACTCAGTTTCATCAGCTGTCCGGGTGGCTGGTTTCAGACGATCCCGCAGGTGAAGAAGTCGGATGTGAAGGTCCTGGGCTGGCGAGGTTACACGTAGTCTGTGGTTGTGAGGCCGGTTGGACGTAATTCTCTAAAACAACATTGAAGGCAACAATTCTCTGGCAACAGCTCTGGTGGACATTTCTGCAGTCAGCATTCCAATTGCACTCTCCCTCAAAACTTGAGACATCTGTGTAATTGTGTTTTGTGAAAAACAGCACAAAACACAAGGGCTCATTGAGATTTCAAATCTCTTTTTCAAGAGCGTCCTGGCCAAGATAGGCAGCACCAAGTCATTACAAAAACTACAGACAAACAACATGAAAAACTACAAGTAAATCTAGTAAAAACCATAGAATTCACAAGAGAATAACAAAATCAAAAACAGCAAATTAAAAACATTGACAGGTCAGGGGATCAGTCTCAAAATCATTCATCAGTGATTTAAAAATACTAATTGGGACAAGATCTTCCAGTTTAAAAGTATTTTGTAAGGCGTTCCAAGACGATGGCGCAGAGTACATAAAAGCCCTTTTACCAAATTCAAATTCATTTGGAACAGTTAGCAGGACAAAGTCCAGCGAAAAAAGAGTGTACCCACCACATTTCTGAACAATAAAAATGCCCAAATAAAAAGATAGTAAACCCAAAATGGCTTTGTAAATAAAAGTATACCAGTGCCTGAGCCTACGAGTGACTAGAGAAGGCCAGACAACCCTGGTATACAAAGTACAGTGGTGCGTAAGGGTTTTGCAGTTTAAAATACATCTCAAAGTGCCATGGTAAAGGGTGTCAATTGATATAAAACACTGAGCGGAAGCATTCATATATAAAATATCCCCATAGTCTAGTAAACGCATAAATGTAGCTGATACTAGCCTCCTTCTGGCTTCAAAAGAAAAACAGGCCTTATTCCTAAAATAAAATCCCAATTTCAGCTTCAATATTTTGTAAGTTGTTGAATATGCGATTTAAAATAGAGGCCGTCATCAATTAAAATTCCAAGATATTTATATGACGTTACAACCTCAATCTCTTTGCCCTGACGGGTAGTAATAGGTAACAGGTTCAGAGGTCTATTTCTTGCTTTAGAAAACACCATTAGTTTAGTTTTTGTCAGTATTGAGGATAAGCTTCAATTGACACAAGGTATGAATAGTATAAAAAGCAGGGCACAACAGTAAATAACAGTATCATCAGCATTTTGCGCATCTTGGACATTTTTGTCTAAATCATTTATATAAATAGTGAATAAGAGATGACCAAGTACAGAGCCTTGGGGCACACCATTAAAGACAGACAATTTATCAGACATAAGCCCATCAAATTGAGTGCACAGAGTTCTATCAGACAGATAGTTAGCAAACCATGCAACTGCATGCTCTGAAAGACCTACACTTGACAATCTCTGCCTTAGTATAGCATGATCAACTGTATCAAAAGCCTTAGAGAGATCAAGAAAAGTGAGACACAGTGCTGTCTTTTGTCAAGGGCTTCAGTTTTATCATTTAAAACCTTCATGGCTGCTATAATTGTGCTATGCTTCTTCCTGAAACCTGATTGGTACATTGATAAAATATAGTTAGTAAATAAAAACTGATGATTAAAAATAATTATTAACAGTGGTGTAAAGTATAGAAATAAAAAATACTTTAAAGTACTATTGTAAAGTACTACAGTGTTTTGGGGTAAGTGTGCTTTACTATTTAGATTTTTGACAACTTTTACTTTTACTTCACTACATTTCTATAGAAAATAATGTACTTTACTTGAGTAATTTTCTGTTAAGGTATCTTTACTTTTACTCAAGTATGACAATTGTGCGTGTGTGTGTGGTGGGGGGAATGAAATAAAAAGGGGTTGGATAAAAGAGAGTGGAAGAAGAAGAGGAGTTTATGGGAGAGACTGGACACATAATAGGAGAGTTAGGAGGGGTATTAATATATTCATGCGATCACAAGTGATGAGTATACCATAGCTTTAATTCACTCATTAGGCGAGAGGACTACATTTGATTTGTGATGCACATTGGCCAATTATAATGACAATTGTTCAAAAGGTTATTGGATGGATCTGGATTGAGGATAGAGTTCTAAGCACAAGGCAAAGTGACAACAATACATGCCACTCTCTGTTTTCTTCTGATTCTCAGGATGCCTGTGGAAACACCATCAGTCAGAAACACGTCTACAGTTGGTCGCTTCCCATCAGTCACACTGGGATGGGAGAAAGATGAGGAGCCAGAGAAGAACACAGAAGAAGGGGGGTGTCGACAATGGTTACGTAAGATCTGTCCTTGTTGCTGTCAAAGACTGAGCAAAGATGATGACATCGCAGATAAGGTTGTCACAGGGATCGATGATGCAGACGAGCTTGTGGGGAATGGAGACAAGCCAGTCACTAATGGAAGTAACCTTGAAGGTAATTTACACTTTTAAAAATACCATACAGTCGCTAGTGAAAGTCTATACACACCCCTTGCAGTCTTCATTTTGCTGCCTTATAAATTAAATCTTCAATTGGATTTCCTTCCTACCTATCGACACAAGCTACTCCACATTTTCAAAGTGAAAGTGATAAAAAATGAAGATGTATTGATTGCGTATGTCTTCACACCCCAGAGTTAATAAGCATGCCCATCACATGATGCTGCCACCACACTAATTAAAAATACAGAAGATCAACAACATTGCATTCACTCTCCTTATGGAAAACGTGATCTATGATCTTAGTTAATATGATAGCATGTGACAACATGTAAAGCAACATGTGATAACATGAAACTACACATGTGAAAACATGTAATCACATGTGAATTGTTCCAAAAATGAAATTCACATGAAATTTCATGTGGGGTCATGTGATTTTCCATGTGTGAAATCGTGTGGTTTTTTTCTGTAAGGATTCAAATGACTGGCCTGTGTGACAAAGTGAAAGAAGGAATCCTGTGTTAAAAAATAAACTCTATTATATTTGCAACAAGGCCATTAAGTAATACTGCAAGACAACAGGGTAAAGAAATTTGCTTTTGGCCTAAATAAAAAAATTCAGGTTTGGATCAAATTCAATACAACGCGACACAAAGTAAAAACCTCTGTATTTTCAGGTATTGTGGTGGCACCATCATGTTATGGGTATGCTTGTCACCGGCAGGGACTGGGAGGTTTTTCAGGATCAAAAGTAAATATGAAAGGAGATAAGCCCAGGTAAAAAGTTAGAGGAAAACTAACCACAGTCTACTGAAAACCTAACCCTGGGATAGAGTTTTATTTTTCAGGGGTACAATTACTCACATGTTAATGCCAACGACCCACCAGAATGACTTTCCAAGAGTTGTTGAGTTTCCCTGAGTGGTCCAAATCTGGCTTCTTCACCTGCGGGATGGTCTGAGATGAGCCACCAGGACAGCTGATGAAACTGTGGGTTTGCAGAACCGAAGAATTGCTGCACAAACTGTCAGAAACTGTCTCAGGAAAGCTCATTTGCGTGCTCGTTGTCCTCATCGGGGTCTTGACCTGACTGCAGCCACCTTCTATGGCCAGTGGCACGCTGGTGAAGTGTGTTCTTTACGGATTTATTCCGGTTTCAATTGTACCGGGCAGATGGCCGACGGCCTGTATGGCATCATGTGGGCGAGCGGTTTGCTGATGTCAACATTGTGAACAGAGTGCCCCAAAGTGCCAGTGGGGTTATGGTATGGGCAGGAATAAGCTACGGACAACGAACACAATTGCAGTTTATCGATGGCAATTTGAATGCATAGAGATACTATGACCAGATCATAAAGGTCATTGTCATCCCATTCATCCTCCACTATCACCCCATGTTTCAGCATGATAATGCACGGCCCCATGTCGCAAGGATCTGTACACAATTCCTGGATGCTGAAAATGTCTCAGTTCTTCCATGACCTGTAGAGTCACCAGACATGTCACCCATTGAGCATGTTTGGGATGTTCTGGATTGACGTGCACAGCAGCGTGTTCAAGTTCCCACTAAGTTCCCAGCAACTTCGCACAGCCATTGAAGAGGAGTTGGACACCATTCCACAGGCCACAATCAACAGCCTGATCAACTCTATGTGAAGGAGATGTGCCACACTGTCTGAGGCAAATGGCCCCACCAGATACTGACTGGTTTTCTGATCCACGCCCCTACATTTTTTAAAGCTATCTGTGACCGTCAGATGCATATCTGTATTCCCAGTCGTGAAATCCACATGTTATGGCCGAATGAATTTATTTCAATTGACTGCATTCCTTATATGAATTGTAACTCAGTAAAATCTTTTAAATAGTTGCATGTTGCATTTATATTTTTGTTCAGTGTATTAACTCTGGGCTGTGAAAACATATACAATCATAACAACTTGATATTTTTTTACATGTATTATTCATTTGGAACATTTTAGATCATTTTCTTTCACTTAAAGAAATTGGAGTAGGTTGTGTTGATCTGTAAGACAAAAAATGAATTTAATCCCTTTTTAGATTTAATTTCAAGAATTGAGCATTGCATTTCATTGTTACTACGCAAGACATTGTGACATTTGTGACAGAATGGTTGACTTTAATATGAACTTCCCTCTCTTCCTGTTGTCTCAGAGCTGTTGTTGATTGTGCGGTCCATTGACCTGATGAAAAAAAATAAAGGTCAGAACCGCATGGAGCATCACACAGACCGTTACTACGGTGATGGCCTCATCATCCGCAGGGGTCAGATCTTCATGATGTGGCTTGACCTCTCGCGACCTTACAATTCCAACACGGACAGACTCCACCTGGAGCTTAGGACAGGTCAGTGAGACATTCTGCTGAATCATGAAGGGTTACAATGACACAAAAATGTCCTCCCTAGTTCCCCTGATGGGAAGCCATAGGGCTAACAAGTGCACATGATAACAGTAAGCCCTTTATAACCAATCATGGGAACTGACAGAGTAACTAGTTGGTTGTGTGTTTTTCTTTATTGGCATGAGCTTGTGTGTCAGTGTGCGCTTGTGTCTTGGAACGGCCCTGTGCTTGCACCATGTTTTGGTGATTATCACCATGGTAACTGGAGTTATGCATGTGGTTTGTGGCAAGCCTCCAGTGTTTAACAGGAGCCTGCCTCTCTCACAGTCCTGCAAAATCCCATCTTTCCACTGATAATTCATTCCTACCATAAACAGCTTCGCCAACCAACCCATCAACTAATTTCACCATGCACTTTCAGCTTCTAGATTGTAATATTTATCTTAGAGATTAATTGAATATGAGTGTGTACTGAATGAGAGATGTGTATTAATAGACAAGCAGCTATATAGCAGCTGTATAGATCTGCAGAATGAGTGTACTGCGGGTGGATTGTAGATGCGTGTGTGTGTGTGTGTGTGTGTGTGTGTGTGTGTGTGTGTGTGTGTGTGTGTGTGTGTGTGTGTGTGTGTGTGTGTGTGTGTGTGTGTGTGTGTGTGTGTGTGTGTGTGTGTGTGTGTGTGTGTGTGTGTGTGTGTGTGTGTGTGTGTATGTGTGTGTGTGTGTGTGTGTGTGTTTGAGGAAGAGAATGTTGCTCTGCTTGTTTTCTCAAACACACCCTGTTAACACCTTGGGTGCAGTCACCAATCTGACATAGAACTCTTTTAGGAAGCAATTTCTTGATGCCATTAATAACTAACTACAGATTATAAATCAACACGTGTGTTTTATTACCAAATGAAATACCTGTTTTTGCCAACAAACCAACTTCATGTTATTTTTTTCATGACAGCAATAAATAAAAAATTCAGCTAAAATAGGAGTAAGAGAAATTGCACGACAGAATTTCAACATATTTAATTCTATGATACTGAATAATATTTGTTTGTGTCTGTCTGGGATAGGACCCTTGCCTACAGTGGCAAAGGGCACCCATGTCATCATCCCATTGGTTGAGGAGCTGGAGGATGACCGTTGGGAGGCCAAGATTGTGCAACGGGACGGCAAGAGGCTCAAGCTGTCCATCAACTCCCCGCCCACAGCTGTGATTGGCCGATACCAGCTCACCGTGGCAACGCAAAGCCCAAAGGGGGAGGCCACATCTACACATGACCCTGGGAATGACATCTGCATGCTGTTTAACCCCTGGTGTAAAGGTGAGAGAGAGAGAGAGAGAGAGAGAGAGAGAGAGAGAGAGAGAGAGAGAGAGAGAGAGAGAGAGAGAGAGAGAGAGAGAGAGAGAGAGAGAGAGAGAGAGAGAGAGAGGGAGGGAGGGAGGGAGGGAGGGAGGGAGGGAGGGAGGGAGGGAGGGAGGGAGGGAGGGAGGGAGGGAGGGAGGGAGGGAGGGGGAGGGGGAGGGAGGGAGGGAGGGAGGGAGGGAGGGAGGGAGAAAAAAATACAAAAATGTGCACACTGCCCACAAAATGAGGTGGAAACTGAGCTGCACCTCCTAACCTCCTGCCCAATGTATGACCATATTAGAGAAACATATTTCCCTCAGATTACACAGATCCACAAAGAATTGGAAAACAAACCAGATTTTTATAAACTCCCATATCTACTGGGTGAAATACCACAGTGTGCCATCACAGCAGCAAGATTTGTGACCCTGTTGCCACAAGAAAAGGTCAACCAGTGAAGAACAAACACCATTGTAAATACAACCCATATTTATGCTTATTTATTTTCCCTTTTCTACTTTAACCATTTGTACATCGTTACAACACTATATATATATATATATATATATATATATATATATATATATATATATATATATATATATATATGACATTTGTAATGTCTATATTCTTTTGGAACTTTGGTGAGTGTAATGTTTACTGTTCATTTTTATTGTTTATTTCACTTTTGTATATAATCTACCTCACTTGCTTTGGCAATGTTAGCATATGTTTCCCCTGCCAATAAAGCCCATTGAATTGAATTGAATTGATCAAATCAATACAGTGAAATGCTTACTTACAGGCTCTAACTAATAGTGCAAAAAATGTATTAGGTGAACAATAGGTAAGTAAAGAAATAAAACAACAGTAAAAAGACAGGCTATATACAGTAGCGAGGCTATAAAAGTAGTGAGGCTACATACAGACACCGGTTAGTCAGGCTGATTGAGGTAGTATGTACATGTAGATATGGTTAAAGTGACTATGCATCAGAGAGTAGAAGTAGCGTAAAAGAGGCATTGGCGGGTGGTGGGTCAGTGCAGATAGCCAGGTTAGCCAATGTGCGGGAGCACTGGTTGGTCGGCCCAATTGAGGTAGTATGTACATGAATGTATAGTTAAAGTGACTATGCATATATGATAAACAGAGAGTAGCAGCAGCGTAAAATAGGGGTTGGGGTGTTGGGGGGGCACACAATGCGAATAGTCCGGGTAGCCATTTGATTACCTGTTCAGGAGTCTTATGGATTGGGGGTAAAACTGTTGAGAAGCCTTTTTGTCCTGAACTTGGCACTCCGGTACCGCTTGCTTGCTATGTGGTAATAGAGAGAACCGTCTATGACTGGGGTGGCTGGGGTCTTTGACCATTTTTAGGGCCTTCCTCTGACACCGCCTGGTGTAAAGGTCCTGGATGGCAGGCAGCTGAGCCCCAGTGATGTACTAGGCCGTACGCACTACCCTCTGTAGTGCCTTGCAGTCAGAGACAGAGCAATTTCCGTACCAGGCAGCAATGCAACCAGTCAGGATGCTCTCAATGGTGCTGCTGTAGAACCTTTTGAGGATCTCAGGACCCATGCAAAATCCTTTTAGTTTCCTGAGGGGGAATAGGCTTTGTCGTGTCCTCTTCACGACTGTCTTGGTGTATTTGGACCATTCTAGTTTGTTGGTGATGTGGACACCAAGGAACTTGAAGCTCACAACCTGCTCCACTACAGCCCGGTTGATGAGAATGGGGGCGTGCTCGGTCCTCCTTTTCCTGTAGTCCACAATCATCTCCTTAGTCTTGGTTACGTTGAGGGATAGGTTGTTATTCTGGCACCACCCGGCCAGGTCTCTGACCTCCTCCCTATAGACTGTCTCGTTGTTGGCGGTGATCAGGCCTACCACTGTTGTTTCGTCTGCAAACGTAATGATGGTGTTGGAGTCGTGCCTGGCCATGCAGTCATGGGTGAACAGGGAGTACAGGAGGGAACTGAGCACGCACCCCTGGGGAGCTCCAGTGTTGAGGATCAGCGTGGCAGATGGGTTGCTACCTACCCTCACCACCTGGGGGTGGTCCGTCAGGAAGTACAGGATCCAGTTGCAGAGAGAGGTGTTTAGTCCCAGGATCCTTAGCTTAGTGATGAGCTTTGAGGGTACTATGGTGTTGAACGCTGAGCTGTAGTCAATGAATAGCATTCTCACATAAGTGTTCCTTTTGTCCAGGTGGGAAAGGGCAGTGTGGAGTGCAATAGAGATGGCATCATCTGTGGATCTGTTTGGGCTGTATGCAAATTGGATTGGGTCTAGGCTTTCTGGGATAATGGTGTTGATGTGAGCCATTACCAACCTTTCAAAGCACTTAATGGCTACGGACGTGAGTGCTACGGGTCTGTAGTCATTTAGGCAGCTTGCCTTTGTGTGTGAGAGAGAGAGAGAGAGGGAGAAGGAGAGAGAGAGGGAGAAGGAGAGAGAGAGGGAGAAGGAGACAAACAAGGAAGAAGTCAATTAGTTAATACAAAGAGAGCTTGTCCCTGTCCTCAGCCAACCCTTCACTCTTAGAAAAAAGGGTTCCAAAAGGGTAGAACCCTCTGTCGAAATTATTCTACATGGACCTAAAAGGGGTTCTACCTGGAACCAAAAAGGTTTCTTCAAAGGGTTCTCCTATGGGGACAACCGAATAACCGTGTTAATTGTTTACTCCATGTGTAACTCTGTGTTGTCTGTTCACACTGCTATACTTTATCTTGGCCAGGTCGCAGTTGCAAATGAGAACTTGTTCTCAACTAGCCTACCTGGTTAAATAAAGGTGAAATAAAATAAAATAAAAATTCTAGATGGCACTGTTTATTTTCTAACAGTGTAGGCTCAGAGACTCTCCATAGTTTTCACCCTCATTTCAGGCTGATGACATCACACAATTTAATTGTTTTCCTTTTGAACAACTGGATACAACCTCTCTCTCACTCTCCGTCAGATGACACAGTGTACATGGAAGATGGCGATGAGAAGAACGAGTATATCCTGAATGATGTTGGAAGGCTCTACTACGGCACAGAGAACCAGATTGGTTCAAGAACGTGGAACTATGGACAGGTGAAGGAACATGAAGATTGTAAGTCAGTTGATGATAAAATGTTCTGAGTAGGACAGACCTAACTAACATCTTTCTATCATTGCCCCTGCTTCTCTCTCTCTCCTTCCATCTCTCCCTCTCTATTTCTCAGTTTGACAAGGGGATCCTGGATGCCTGTCTTTATGCTTTGGAGAAGAGTGCGACCCCCCCCTCAGGTTGGGGAGACTCTGTCAACGTGGTACGAGTCATTTCAGCCATGGTGAGTCCTCCTCGCAAACACAGGGCCTACATTTTAAAACTTCACAATATCACCTCTAACCTCCCCTCTAAGTCCAACCAATGTCCAACCAAACTGGCACCTCATTATTCCAACTCTAAACTGAATCCAAAGTGAACTCGTACTCTCCTTTATCCCAGATCAACTCCCCAGATGACTGTGGGATCCTGGAGGGGAACTGGTCAGGGAACTATGCGGGCGGGACTTCCCCTACATCCTGGAGTGGCAGTGTGGACATCCTGAATAAGTACCATAAGGACGGAGGCGCACCGGTCAGATATGGCCAGTGCTGGGTCTTCTCTGGGGTCACCACCACAGGTGTGTTTGTACGTCTTTGGATAAATCAAATGACTTATCTGAGGGAAACTTGATTGCCATGTTGCTATGCAACAACCCCTAACCTCTCACCCTCCAATCTCTTCCAGTCTTGAGGTGTTTGGGCATTCCCTCCCGTAGTGTGTCCAACTTCAACTCCGCCCACGACACAGATGTCTCCTTGACAACAGACGTGTATTTCGATGAGAAGTTGGAGTCTATAGATCACCTCAACTCTGACTCCATCTGGTGAGTAGAATATAATCATACTCTCTGACTCATGGTATCATTCAGTACTACATCATCTTAGTCATGTCATCACACACCACTTATGTAAATACAATGTAGATTTACTAGATTACATCTAAGTTATAACCCATTCCCGCTTTAGGAACTTCCATGTGTGGAACGACTGTTGGATGGCTCGTCCAGACTTGCCACCCGGCTATGGCGGCTGGCAGGTAGTAGACTCCACCCCCCAGGAGACCAGTCAGGGTACATACCGCTGTGGCCCCGCCTCCATCAATGCCATCCGTAACGGACAAGTGTTCCTGAAACATGACTCACCATTCGTCTTTGCCGAGGTGGGTCTCTAGTGTGTCTTCTCCCTTCCTTTCTCTCAGATGCAGTGATGACCTCACTTGCCCCTAGTCTCAGATGTCCTCCATCTCAACCATCTCTACCTCTCTCTCTCTGCTGTACCTGTACTGTAGGTGAACAGTGATAAGATCTACTGGCAGAGGAACCTGGATGGCACCTTCACCCAGATCCACAGTGAGAAAAACGCAGTGGGCCACTGTATCAGCACCAAGGCTGTCGGCTCCGATGAACGCAATGACATCACAGACCTTTACAAGCACCCAGAAGGTAGCTTCACATAGCAGTGCAAACATTAACAAACACTGGGTAGCATTGTACATCATAGTTTCATTGCCATACCTATACAAGCAGACTCCTGTATAAGAACCCAGAGGTTAATATCTATTTTATTTTTTCTTATTGTTATTCTTTCCAGGCACAGAGGAGGAACGCATCGCTGTGGAGACTGCAAGTCGCTATGGCTCCAAACCAGATGCCTACTCCTCTCCCATCGCTCGGGATGTATCCATAGAGGTGACCATGGATGGGGAGGGGCCACGCATGGGGGGAGATGCAGAACTGACCATTGTCATGCGCAACGCTAGTTCTCTACCACGCACCATCAACCTCCACAGCCAGGTGGCAGTCATGTACTACACTGGTGTGGTCAAGGCTACTGTCAAGAAGGACCAAATTCCTGTGGAGCTGCTACCCAATGAAGGTGAGCCACTGGGAAATGTCTTCTGTTACGTATATCGGGGATGTTCAGTCAGACAGTGTTATTCATTGCATGTCCAGGTTTTTCTCACCCTAGTCCTGCCTCCCTCTCCTAACAGTGAAGAACCTGGAGTGGATCCTTCAGTACCAGAACTACCAGGACCAGCTTGTGGACCAGGCTGCTCTGATGCTGACCCTGTCGGGCAGGGTCAATGAGACACAGCAGGTTCTGGCAACTCAGTTCAGCTTCCGCCTCCGCACCCCTGACCTCATCATTAAGGTAAGCAGAAACAGAATGAATTAATATCTCCATAAATATCCATCTGAAAATTGTCTGTTGACAACATAATCCAGAGATGTTCTGTAATGATAAGGTTTCCATATACTTTTCCCTCCTAGCCAGTAGGGGAGGCTGTGGTGGGGAAAAAGATGGCGGCTGAGATCTCCTTCACCAACCCTCTGCCATGCACGCTGAAGGGAGTGGTGTTCCGTGTAGAGGGGCTGGGCCTGCAGAGTGTTCGACAGATCACTGTTGGGTGAGAAACTATGTTCGCATACATTCTGCTTGCCCTATCTCTTTGTCACTCCATTCATCACATGGACATACATAAATATCCTGTAACCAGGGTTGGGGTCAAATCCAATGTCATTTGAAATTTGAATTCAATTCTTGAATTCACTCGTGAAGTGGAGAATTTACACTGATTAAAACTTGAAATTGTGGAATAGGAATTGAATTGGAATTATACTGTTTAACTTTTTTAATTGGAATTTAATTGGCATTGTAAACCATTTAATATTTGGAATGTAATTGAATTGGAATTCTATATATTTACATTTACATTAATGGACGTAGTTTCAACAAATATACTGTAGGATTTGTTTTGAATCATTTCAAGCTGTACTCCTATATTTCCAGTATAGCTAGACTGTCTGAAGCCTGAAGGAATTGAATTCAAATTGGAATTTTTTGTATTTCTGTATGACACTATACTCTCTGTCAATCTGTGGTGCATGTAGTCAATCTTCCTTCATGTTATGAACAAGCGCAGTACTGAGTATCTCTATCATATCTCTCAGTGACGTGGCCAGTCGCTCCACTGTGGTTCAGACGGAGGTCTTTGTCCCCACCCTGCCTGGACCCAGGAAACTGTTGGCTTCACTGGACTGCAAACAGCTCACACAGGTCCATGGTGTTGCTGACATCAACGTGAAGGAGAAATAAGTCTTCAGACACCATAGACCTCTCTTGGTCTGCTTGGCTATTGAGGCATAATCACTATGGAGGTCAGAAGAAATCATCTCCCTTCCACTTCCCCCTACCAGAGCACTGGTGTTGCTGTTGAGTCAATTATGATGTTCGAAAGTACAGGTTGTGAGACAGGAAAACCATACACCATGCAAGACAAACATTTTCTATAGTCATGTTGTCACATATTTTTCCATTCCTCCCTCTCAATATCAGATTGGACCTGTATAATGTGCCTTGAAGTGGCTAAACGAATGATTGCAGCCCTTACAATAATACTGTATACAGAATGTGTGGCATGTTCTGTTGACAGAACGTTATGCATTATCTATGACACCATCAGATTTATCTCAGCTATTATTTATCACTTAATAGAAGGGCTTTGTGTTTACTTACACTGTGCAATTATCTAATACTTTGGTGTTATTATTAACTTCTAAACGTTGTTATGGATTTTAAGAGATCGGTTCTTTCAAACACATGTCCATGCTTATGCGGCAGGGCGCCTAGTGGGTAGAGCGTTGGGCCAGTAACCGCAAGGTTGCAAGATTGAATCCCCGAGCTGAAAAGGTACAAATCTGTTGTTCTGCCCCTGAACAAGGCAGTTAACCCACTGTTTCTAGGCCGTCATTGAAAATAAGAATTTGTACTTAACTGACTTGCCTAGTTAAATAAAGGTAAAATTAAAAAATGTAAAAATGCACTACATGTAGTGTGAATGTCTAAAAGTCTTTCCACTTGAACTGGATGAACAAATCAGTATTAGGAAGTCAAGTTACATCTGCTCCATCCCATGCTTTTTAGATCCAGGTTTTGTATTAACATCAGATGTGCTGTTATTTTGCACTTATCAACTCCATATTAAGTACACAATTAGCTCTGAACTAAATGAAGCACCCAAGGTAGAGGTTTATGACAGAAACGCTGAAATGGCAGCTACACGCGTTTATTTTTTTCACAAACAGCATTTAATCTGTAACTGTTTTAATAGTGTATTGTATTTGTGTGCTATTTACATTTTTATACTATGTGAGTAAATTAATTCCACTTAAATACTTTGTCCTTATTATTATGTGTGTGTGAGAGAGAGAGAGAGAGAGAGAGAGAGAGAGAGAGAGAGAGAGAGAGAGAGAGAGAGAGAGAATTGGTAGTGACAGCAACAGGTTTACCCAAGTACATGTTATGAAAGAGTTTATATTTTAATGATGTAAGTGTTCAGTTTGACATCATGCACAATTATGAACACACTCCCTCATGCACATACATAAACTGTAATGTACAAATCACATCTTTCTACATTTATTTGGCCATTTTCCTATTCAATAGTTCATTACAACACGTGATATTGGCAGTCATAAGTCAACCCCTTAAGTCAAGATACTATAATGGTACCTTATTGTCAGTCATGACATGTCATGACATGTCAAGCCTCTTGAAAAGGAACACTTTTTTTAAAGCCTATAGTGGTTGGCACTGAGCTAATCAGCCTCTGCCAACAAAACTCACACAGTAGGCTGTATTATATAAATAAAATTAAGCAGCATTGTTAAATTAGTCACACACACACAATCACTCATTCTCAGTCTACATTATCACAGATGGTCTACACAACTCTGTTGAACTCCTCAGGCTGATCAACATAGACCTGATGAGCAGCTCCCTCAACCACCTGAGACAGGGAAAGAGAAGGGGGGTGGAGTGAGGGACTGTGAGGATCAGCTCCATTTCACACTTTGGGATTTCAGGGGTGTTGCCATTTGTAATCTTGTACACATTCTTTTGAACCCCACTCTTAGGTCTGCTATTGTGAGCTCAAAAGAGAAGCCCACTGTGGTCTGCTCACCCAGTGCTTTAGGTCAAATGTGAATTCCATAAACTTGAATACCCCCTCAGTTTTCAAATCAAGTAGAGGGTTTGCGCTGTTGCACGATAACAACGAAAGACCACGTAAGTCAGTTTATAACATTCCATCATTGGCTACTCAGAGTTCCTCATATTTACATTGCCTGCAGCCTCAGGCCTTATGGGGGTAACCTTGGAAAAGTAATTCCAATTTATATTCCTTGCGCTATTTCTAATAGGGATAGACCAAATGATGTTGGGCTGGATGCTGATAGGGGAAACTTGTTGAAGGATAAGAGAAATTATTATTTCAGGCTATTTACAGAAAAACAAGTCCTGAATGCTTTGCTAGCAATAGACAATAAGAAATCCAGAGGGGCCGAACAATTGGATCCTGGTCGGCTGAAGTGTGCAGCTCCCATCATTGTTGGCTCAGTAACCCACATTTTTAAACATTGTTTCAGGAAATACTTTAAAAGTATGGAAATCAGTGCTGCCACTCCATAAAGGCCGGGTTAGTAGTGATCTTAATAATTATTGGCCCATTTCAAGGCTTCCTGTCTAGCTAAGATTCTTGAACGCTTGGTAAATGTACAACATAGCTCTTTTTTACATGAGAAATGTATTTTGAATGTAAACCAATAAGGGTTTAGGCCTAGGCATAACACTATTACAGCAACCATTTTAGTTGTTAATGGTCTTGTAAATACTTTAGACTCTACAATGAAATGTGCTGTTTGTGGACCTGTCAAAAGTTTTTCATACTGTCGATCATGCTATTTTATTGAATAAGTTGTCCTCGATAGGCCTGAGCTCTGATGCCTGTTCATGGATTCATGGGGCGGCAGGGTAGCCTAGTGGTTAGAGCATTGGACTAATAACCGAAAGGTTGCAAGTTCAAATCCCCGAGCTGACAAGGTACAAAATCTGTTGTTCTGCCCCTGAACAGGCAGTTAACCCACTGTTCCTAGGCTGTCATTGAAAATAAGAATTTGTTCTTAACTGACTTGCCTAGTAAAATAAAAGGTCAAATTAAAAAAACATCTTAGTGACAGAACTCAGGCCATTGTGATTGACGGGGTTAAGTTCATTTCTTGAAGTACTGTACATAAAGATGCACCACAGGGGTAAATTTTGGGACCTGTTCTCTTCATTATTTATATAAACACCATTGGTCAATCTGTTAAAAACTGTCAATTGAATCTATATGTGGATGGTACTATTATGTATGCTATTGCCCCAACTGTTGATCTGGCTGTGTCAAAACTCCAGTCAGATTGTATAGCTATGCCGGAATCCCTTGCTAATTTAAAACAAAATAGATGTAGTTTTTAAACTCTCGTATGAATGTTTCAGATTAACTACATGTTTACTCATTAGATGGTTTGAATGTGTTCATGCATAAAAATACTTAGGCACTTGGATTGATATGGATTTGACTTTTATTTTTTTTAAACAGATGAGCTGGTTAAAAAGCTAAGATTTAAAGTTGTCTTTTTCTACAGAAACAGATTGTGCCTTTCTCTAAACAAGCAGATTATTCAGTCAACCTTTTTTTCCCCGTTCTTGATTATGGTGATATTATTTATCATACATTACATTACATTTAAGTCATTTAGCAGACGCTCTTATCCAGAGCGACTTACAAATTGGTGCATTCACCTTATGACATCCAGTGGAACAACCACTTTACAATAGTGCATCTAAATATTTTAAGGGGGGGAGGGGGTGAGAAGGATTACTTTATCCTATCCTAGGTATTCCTTAAAGAGGTGGGGTTTCAGGTGTCTCCGGAAGGCGGTGATTGACTCCGCTGTCCTGGCGTCGTGAGGGAGTTTGTTCCACCATTGGGGAGCCAGAGCAGCGAACAGTTTTGACTGGGCTGAGCGGGAACTGTACTTCATCAGTGGTAGGGAGGCGAGCAGGCCAGAGGTGGATGAACACAGTGCCCTTATTTGGGTGTAGGGCCTGATCAGAGCCTGGAGGTACTGAGGTGCCGTTCCCCTCACAGCTCCGTAGGCAAGCACCATGGTCTTGTAGCGGATGCGAGCTTCAACTGGAAGCCAGTGGAGAGAGAGGAGGAGCGGGGTGACGTGAGAGAACTTGGGAAGGTTGAACACTAGACGGGCTGCGGCGTTCTGGATGAGTTGTAGGGGTTTAATGGCACAGGCAGGGAGCCCAGCCAACAGCGAGTTGCAGTAATCCAGACGGGAGATGACAAGTGCCTGGATTAGGACCTGCGCCGCTTCCTGTGTGAGGCAGGGTCGTACTCTGCGGATGTTGTAGAGCATGAACCTACAGGAACGGTAGATTATCAAAGTGCAGCTGCTACTACTCTTATACCTGTATATGCCATCTACCATAGTGCCCTTCATTTTGTTACAGGCAACAGTTTTGATACTCATTACTGCATCATGTATCAAAAGGTTGGCTGGACTTCGCTAAAGACCCGTACATCTCTACATTCCTCCCTTTTTTGTTTACAAGGCCCTACTTCATAAACTTCCATATTATCTAACTTTTCTGTTGAAGTATAGACACCCGAGTCACCTAACCCATTCAAAGGATTGGTTAACTCTTCAGGTTCCTAGGGTCTCCACCGACATGGGTAAACCTGCTATTAGTTTTAATGCAATTTAAAGTATTGAATGGACACACACACACATTATACAGAGCACATTATTCCCTGTTAAAATAAAAGGTTAAAAAAAATCAAAAATTAAGTATTGGCTTGGTTATGATTTCTTATTTACAAATTTTTCTCCTAGCACTATGGGTGATAGGTGACTTTACGCTACATTTGACCAGGAAGGTCTGTGAGGAGGGGTGCTATGGGATTATTTAAGATATTCATTGAAGAGGTAGGATTGCAGATGTTTTCAGGAAGATGGGCAGGGGCTCTGCTGTCCTAGCTTCTGGGGGACAGAGAAAAGCTTGGACTGTCCTGAGTGGGAACTGCTGTAGGGGTAGGAGGGCCAACAGACGAGCAGTGACAGAATGGAATGCTCAGGTTGGGTTGTAAGGTTTGAGCATAGCCTGAAGGGAGGGAAGGGCAGTTCCTTTTTCTGCTCCGTAGGCAAGTACCATAGTCTTGTAGTTGATATGAGCTTCGACTGGAAACCAGTTGTCCGCGGCGGAGCGTGGTGACATGGGAAGGTTAAACACCAGACTATATTTTGTCTGAAAATGTTTATTGAAAAGATAAATACATTTGCACAATGATCACTTGTCTCTCAAATACATTCTTAGCTAGCTAGCGAAATTTTGCTATAATAGCATAGACATGACATCAGCCAAAACAAGACATGGTATCAATAACAAGATACAACGAGCTGAAATTAGCCACTTACAATTACCCACAAGGCAGCTTCTTGTCATTGTTGCTAGATATAGGACTGTTCAGTATCATAAAGGACACCTTCCGGCCACATCAATGTGAGCGCATCATTTTCATGACAATGTCAGCCAATCTGTCTATAGTGTCTTTATCAAGTAGGCCCTGAAACCTCCCATTGAAATCCGGACCAAATCTGTTAACTAATTTTTGACCTGGGAAATAAAGATGGGGTCATAAAGATGAGGGAAAAAAGGAGACAAAATATCAAAAGAAAGAGTTATATTATATTATAATATATTATCTATATTATCTTTAATCCCTGAACCACAAGCCATGCCACTCAGACAACCAGTCCCCTCTCACCCGAGGGTCCTGCTGCTCAGATCAATGCCAGTGGGTTGAAAAGAGTGGAGAAGGCTATTCGGGCCCAAGGGCAGCCTGGTCTGGTCAATCCTGAGGTTGCATCTACAGGCATGGGCTGGAAGCCCCAGCGGTCAACCAGAATCAGGTGACTGACTTGGATAGGGAAAGGAAGAAAGAGCCATGTTACTCCAAGTTCATATGCTTTTCATCATAAAGCCAAAGATTAGCCTCTAAAGAGTGTGTCAATGTAAACTTCTCGTCTGACCTCTCAGGGTATTGAATGGCATAAGATGCTGCCAAGTAGCAGTCCAGACAGTGACCCAATAGGAGCATGCGATCCAGGTCAAGGGCCCGCCTCCAGTGCTGACTGACTGCTCCTCTGCCAGAGCTGAGTCCATGGGGAATTGGGGTCTGGAGCTATGTCCGAAACCCAGCAAGTCAAACACAAAGTGTGGTTGAGAGCGACAGAAGGGCCTAGGTTAAGTATCCAAAACCCTACCCCTCCCCCAAATCCATATCATGGACCATCCTAAGAGGTGTCTGTGCAACTGGAATAGAGGAGGAAAAGGGAAATGGTAGGCGGACTCAATGTAGTACAAAAGGTATGTCCACTCCACTGGAAAAGTGAGTATTTAGTACTGACTGACAAAAACACTATAGAGAAGGGGAGAGACAGTATAATGCTTGGGAGCATTTAGCTGGTTCCTGTTGGTGACAGTTAGGGTCCAAATCCTGATTGGGCAGGGACACAAAACGAGCCCACACATCATTTTGAGTCTCGAAAAAGGAGAAAAATGGAGGTGAGACCACAAAAAGTGCGGGCGATACAATGTGACATAATCAAGTAGTCAAGTCAGGACTGTTGGGTACCTGTGAAATACTTTCAGACATATTAGATAAGTGGACTAACTGTCAAGGATCTTGGCTTCTGTGCTCTTCAGAATGGACATGGACGTGGGGCACCATGAGGGCCACCACTCCCAGCCAGATACTGACTTACAGAGAGGGCACACACTTCAAAAACAAAATCCCTATTAAATGTCTATTATGCAAAACTGTTATCAAACCAAAGTGCTCACTATTCATGATTATTTCCACAAACTTACTTTGGTTCAGTATTGTTATAGGTACTAAGCGATATGGAATTGTTTTAAGAAGGTCATACCAAGAAACATTTAGCTATTTGAGTTTGAATTATTTTAAGAGTATACTTTTTTTTAAATATCCAATTAGGAAAATTATTTTGGGCCTTACTATTAACCCATAGAAAAGCATTGTATAACAAATTCACTACATGGAACAGGTAGTCTGCAAAAGATTCAAAAGGAAGTTTGTTTGGAATTGTCTGTCCTGTATGTGAGAGATATAAGAAAGATCAGGAAACATTATTTATTTTGAACATGTATTAACCCTTATTTTCAGCACTGAACAGTCTAAGCACTGTCTAAGAGGCAATTAATGCTTGATCTGAAAACGCTCTACTAGGCTATATAGAATTGCTTTAAGAAGGTCATATCAAGGATCATTTGCTATTTGATTTTTAAGATCCATTAAAGTATTAAAGTAAAATAAATATATACAGTACCAGTCAAAAGTTTGGACACACCTACGCATCCACGGTTTTTCTTTATTTTCTACATTGTAGAATAATAGTGAAGACATCAAAACTATGAAATAACACATAGGGAATCATGTAGTAACCAAAAATGTTTTAAACAAATCTAAATATATTTTATATTTGAGATTCTTCAAAGTAGTCCCCCTTTGCCTTGATGACAGCTCTGCACACTCCAAAAAAGTATCTAAAGGACGTTTGTTCCGAAGTGTCTGTCCTATATCTTAGAGATATACAAACATTCAGGAAACATTTGTTATATTTACACACTTTATGATCAAAAGAATAAATCAAATTACAACTAGAATTGATAAATTCATAAAAAGGAAATACTCAATCCTTAGTGTCTACCATGCACAACGGTTATCAAACCAAAGTGCTAACTTTTCTTAATTTCACTAATTTACATTGGTTCAATATCGTTCATCGCAAACTAAAGTCATACAGGGACATAGTCATACCACGTAGAATCAAAGTCGATAGATGGTCGTTGTTTATTAACATGGAACTACTGTACAGTGGATTATATGTTCAAGAGGGAATGTTGTTATTGTTACACCAGTTTTATTGACACGTCATTTTTGCGCTACGTCTGACGGAAGCGTATTTGACAAACAGTTTGATTCTCTCTGTACCTTTTGGAGCTTTTTGTTCATAAGAAAACATGTCCAACTCGGTAATTTCAGTTATTTCTCGATTCCTGGAAGAATACACGACCAAAACATCGAATAAATTGAAAGTGGTCGACGCGTACCTTTTCTACATCTTGCTAACCGGTGCATTGCAGTTTCTGTACTGTTTGCTGGTTGGCACCTTCCCATTCAACAGCTTCTTGGCCGGATTCATATCATGTGTTGGCGCCTTCATCCTGGGAGGTAATTGACACACTTCACGGTCAATTTATTTGCATAATCTTGTGACATTCAGCAGTATTATACGTCACTGAAATATGAAGATAATCAATGGTAGCCACCATTATTGCTGAATAATCGATCTTCTCTTTGGTCCCTCCCTGCCTACAGTCTGCCTTCGTATCCAGATTAATCCAGATAACAAAGGAGACTTCCTGTCCATCTCCCAGGAGAGGGCCTTTGCAGATTTCTTATTAGCCCACACTGTCTTGCACCTTGTGGTCATTAATTTTATTGGTTGAGAAAACCAATGATTTAGATCCTCAGAACAGGTGTGAACAGTATATACACACACCCTCCCTCAATGTTTTTAAGTGTTATCCAGTGTTATTTGTCAGCATTTGTCAGTTATTTGTCTAACATGATTCATGTTTATTTCATTTCACAGATGAACAACTGATATGACCAAAATGCACCTGTCACCTCAAGACAACATTCATACAATTAGATTTTCCCTGGCTGGAAGTGCAGGGACAGCTTAATAATGACAGTAATGGCCTATATGTTCTACAAATTCCTGTAATTTGTGTTTCTGAAATAATTATTTTGTACTGTTTGTATGATTGTTGCAATCCGATTGAAATAAATGAAACAGAATCAGATTTAATTAAATGTCTTTCCTTGCCAGTATTGGCAATGATTTTCTTAGGAGACTTAGATCATTCCATTGCTAGCACTGGAGAAGACTCCACATTTTGGACTTATTCTAATAAAGCTACTTGCATTGTAGGGCAATAGCTGTGACCTAATGATCATCTTCAGTGTAGTTTTCAAATATTAAAGGCAGAGGCATACACTAAATTCAAGGATGCTTTTTTTCCTCTGTAAACTTGTCCCCAGGTTATTGTGCACAGCCCAATGGGTTATCAACTATCTATCCAAAGTTGACCTTGTGCTGTGCTCATAACCAAGTGGGAAGGTGGTAATTATCAGTTGTGAAGTCGTAAATACAAGTTGGATGCATTCACGTGTTTTGAACTTGTTGAGATATGCCGATTGGCTGATGGCAAACAAGCTGCGTCAATTAAAAAGTACAGCTATCATGCTCACAAACAAATTATAGTGTTAAAAATACATATGAACTCTTTATATGGGAATTGGCCTATATGTATAAGGCTAAACTGAAATGGTTCTTACAGAATAAGTATGAAAAGCATTTGCATAACCATGGTAGCGATTGATAAGGCACAGTTTGGAAATTATGGGAAAATTATTAGACCAAATGTGTGTACACTGAATCCAAACCTTACACTGTTGATTTTACATGCATTCTACTGTAGTTTATGCCACATTTGTTGATTAGAAAATCTGAAAATACTCTGGATACATTCAGTAACACGATAAGATGATTCCTGGAAAATGTGGGGTAGGTGGAACAGAAAAACAGTCAGTATCTGGTGTGAACACCATTTGCATTATGCAGTGCGACACATCTCATTTGCATAGAGTTGATCAGGCTGTTGATTGTGGAATGTTGTCCCACTCCCCTTCAGTGGCTGTGCAAAGTTGCTGGATATTGGCGGAAACACTGTCGTACACGTCGATCCAGTGCATCCCAAACATGCTCAATGGGTGACGTGAGGTGAGTATGCAAGCTATAGAAGAACTGGGACATTTTCAGCTTCCAGCAATTGTGTACATATCCTTGTGACATGGGGCCGTGCATTATCATGCTGAAACATGAGGTGATGGCGGCGGATGAATGGCATGACAATGGTCCTCAGGATCTCATCACGGTATCTCTGTGCATTCAAATTGCCATTTATAAAAGGCAATTGGGTTTGTTGTCCGTAGCTTATACCTGCCCATACCCTAACCCGTCCACCACCATGGGGCACACTGTTCACAACGTCGACATCAGCAAACCGTTATCTCACATGACTGCATATATGTGGTCTGCGGTTGTGAGGCTGGTTGGACGTACTGCCCAATTCTCTCAAATTACGTTATGGTAGATAAATAAACATTACATTCTCTGGCAATAGCTCTGTTGAACATTTCTACAGTCAGCATACCAATTGCACGCTCCCTCAAAACTTAAGACATCTGTCGCAGTGTGTTGTGTGACAAAACTGCAAATTTCAGAGTGGCCTTTTATTGTCCCCAGCACAAGGTGCTCCTGTGTAATGATCATGCTGTTTAATCAGCTTCTTGAAATACCACACCTGTCAGGAGGATGGATTATCTTGGCAAAGGAAACATGCTCACTAACAGGGATGTAAACAAATGTGTGCACCAAATTTGATAAAAATAAGATTTTTGTGCATATGGAACATTTCTGGGATATTTCATTTCAGCTCAAAACACATGGGACCAACACTTTACATGTTGCGTTTATATTTTTGTTCAGTGTATATATAATGTAATAAAATACCCCCTATAAGTATGTTCTTCTTCGTACATTGGTCTCTAGTTAAATCATTCGACGGTCCTTTTCGTTCTATGACAAACGTAGGGCAGTAGCATTCACTTTCATGTATGCATAGCACTTGGCAGTAAAATAGGAAAGTATTTTCAAACTCGGTGGTATTTGGTCTTCTCGTGTCTCCGTATGTAAATAATAAACTTTTCCTCCGAGAGGAAGAGGCAAAGCGAGAGGTTTCACTCTCGCCAACGTCTGTCCAAAAAAAGCACAATGCGTTTCTATGGGCTTATTTTGGATCTAAGCTTGTCGCCTTCCTTCACGACTTTCGGACAACCAACTTCCATTGTTAGGGCGGAGACATGAGCATCTCGTCATTATACACAGATATCTGTTTTACCCGGCCCTGTCTAGATGGGATACAGATTTGTGTCGAATTGACGTACATATTTTTGCATTTTAGCTAACCCCAACTATTTTCCTAACCTTAATCTAATGACCATAACGTGCTACTCTAATTCTCATAACCTGCTGCGTAAATTCCCCTAAACTCTACTTACGAAAATTCAATTTTGACGAAAACTGTATCCCTTCTAGACATAACCGCTTTTACCCGACCCTCACAGATAATTCTGAAAAGCGTCCATGTAGCTAGCTACAGACAGGTAAATATATTTTCTGCATATATATTTTTCTAAACATATGAGTTTTATAATATTGCCATTTGATACGTTGGGTGTGTAGCTAACATTAACTATAAAAGCCATCTAGAACTATGTATCTACAATAGCTAGCTAGGTTAACGTTAGCTAACGTTAGTTAGGGCAATTTAGGGCTTTTTGATATGGCCGAGTATCAAAACTGTTTTTTAAATTCATAATCAATATGCTGAAACAAGTCGTGATATTTTTAAGACCAATGCATAAGTTATTCGGAACACACGTTTTCAGATGACTTGTATCTTGCTAAATTTGTATTTTAGATACTGCATACGCACCAATATTTACCAAATGGTCACTCAATTCTGGAATTGATTAGCTTGTTCTACTGTATAATTAGTAGCGCGCGCAAATGAATCACTCACATCGATATTGAAATTATTGGAACTGAGACAATAACAGCAGCGACATGTACCGTTTGCGCTCTTCTAACAGACAACCCTCAATGAACTTGTGTATACTATATACACTACATGTGGACACCCCTTCAAATAGTGGATTTGGCTATTTCAGCTGTTGCTAGTTGTATAAAATCGAGCACACCGCCATGCAATCTCCATAGACAAACATTGGCAGTAGAATGGCCCTACCGAAGAGCTCAGTGACTTTCATCATGGCACTGTCATAGGATGCCATCTTTTCAACAAGTCAGTTCATCAAATTTCTGCCCTGCTATAGCTACCCGGGCAACTGTAAGTGCTGTGGAAACATCTAGGAGCAACAACGGCTCAGCCGTGTAGTGGTAGGACACAAGCTCAGAGAATGTGACTGATGAGTGCTGAAGCGTGGAGTGTGTAAAAATCGTCTGTCCTCGGTTGCAACACTCACTACCGAGTTCCAAACTGCCCCTGGAAGCAATGTCAGCAAAATAACTGTTCTTCAGGAGCTTCATGAAATGGGTTTGCATGGCCGAGTAGCCGCACAGAAGCCTAAGATCACCATGCGCAATGCCAAGCGTCGGCTGTAGTGGTGTAAAGCTTGCCAACTTTGGACTCTGGAGCAGTGGAAATGCGTTCTCTGGAGTGATAAATCACACTTCACCATCTGGCAGTCTTGACGGACAAATCTGGGTTTGGTGAATGACAGAAGAACGCTACCTGCCCCAATGCCTAGTGCTAACGGTAAAGTTTGGTGGAGGAGGAATAATGGTCTGGGGGCTGTTTTTCATGGTTTGGGCTAGACCCCTTGGAGCCAGTAAAGGGAAATCTTAACGCAACAGTAAACAATGAAATTCTAGAATGTTCTGTGCTTCTAACTTTGTGGCAACAGTTTGGGGAAAGCCCTTTCCTGTTTCAGCATGACAATGCCCCCCGTGCAAAAAGCGATCTCCGTACAGAAATGGTTTGTCGAGATCGGTGTGGAAGAACATGAATGGCCTGCACAGAGCCCTGACCACAACCCAATCGAATCGAATGCCTTTGGGATGAATTGGAACGCCAACTGTGAGCCAGGCCTGACGCCCAACATCCATCACTCCATCACTCTCCTTATTTGTCTTATAGCCCTTACACAGCCTGGCAGTGTGTTTGATCATTGTCCTTTTTAAAAACAAGTGATAGTCCCACTAAGCACAAACCAGATGGGATGGTGTATTGCTGCAGAATGCTGTGGTAGCCATGTTGGTTAATTGTGCCTTGAATTCTAAATAAATCACAGACGGTGTCACCAGCAAAGCACCATCACACACGCTTCACGGTGGGAACCACACACGCAGAGATCATCCGTTCACCTACACTGCGTCTCACAAAGACATAGCAATTGGGACCAAAAATCTCAAATTTGAACTCATCAGACCAAGCAAGTCTCTTCTTATGATTGGTGTCCTTTAGTAGTGGTTTCTTTGCAGCAATTCGACCATGAAGGCCTTATTGACACAGTCTTCTCTGAACAGTTGATGTTGAAATGTGTCTGTTACTTGAACTCTGTGAAGCATTTATTTGGGCTGCAAGGCTGGTAACTCTAATGATCTTATCCTCTGCATCAGAGGTAACTTTGGGTCTTCCTTTCCTTTGGCGGTCCTCATGAGGGCCAGTTTCATCATAGCGCGTGATGGTTTTTCCAACTGTACTTGAATAAACTTTCAAAGTTCTTGACATTTTCCGAATCGGCTGCTCTTCCTGTCTTAAAGTAATGATGGACTGTCATTTCTTTTTGCTTATTTGTGCTGTTCTTGTCATAATATGGACTTGTTTTTTTTACCAAATAGGGCTATCTTCTGTATACCACCCCTACCATGTCACAACACAACTGATTGGCTCAAACGCATTAAGATGGAAATATGTTTAACAAATGAACTTTTAACAAGACACTCCTGTTAATTGAAATGCATTCCAGGTAATTGCCTTATGAAGCTGGTTGAGAATGCCAAGAATGTGCAAAGCTGTCATCAAGGCAAAGGGTGGCTACTTTGAAGAATCTCAAATATAAAATATATTTTGATTTAACACTTTTTTCATTACTACATGATTCCATATGTTATTTCATAGTTTTGATTTCTTCACTGTTATTCATTTTATTCACACTGGCCTTGACTTTGAATGAGGAATCAACTCTTTTGCCAGTTCACTCAACTTATTTGGTGGGCCTAGTCCTCTTAGCATTGTGAATGCAATGTTTAGCATTGAAGATTTTACAAAAACACATTGACTTAAACTTAACTTGCAATTAATTTGTTTTGTTTGATGTACATTTCAAGTGAAAAATCTGAGTCTCATCATCATTCCGTTACTATGGAATTGCCCTTTAGCTAACATCGCCATTGTTGCCTTTTATTTTGGCTTTGTTGTTAAGCCTTTTGATCTAACTCAACATTTGGGTGGTTTATTTTGTTATTGACAGGTCACGAGTCTGATCATCATCTGCTGAAAATTGGATCCAATGGATCAGTATGTGAGATATGGAAATATTGGTCAGACAGAAGAGCTTTTTGTAGGTTGAGCCAAATTTGATCCATTCTTCAAAATGAGAAACAATTGAATTATACAATATCTAAAATAATCAACTAGATGTTTTATTGATCTATGGTTTATTCTAACACCAACCGTTGTCTGTTCTAGGATCAATCATTGCATTGGAGTGAGGTTAAAGAGGAGGCGGAAGAATGTCAGATTTCAGCTGTGCCATTAGGAGTTGAAACGTCACAGGTTTTTAAAAAAGAGGACACTGATGGACAAGATCCTTCCTTTGAAACAGTTTCAGACGTCCATGGAGTCGCAGAGCAAGAGCGTGGACCTAAAGGCAAGGTAAGTAGCTCCTCAACACTTTGCAAAGCCAGGAGTTATACCCTATAAAAGTCCCGCCTGCTTCCTGGTGCAGTCTCATACTGTTTTTGAATGGGCGTCAAGCTTTTATCACCAAATACATGAAAATGGCGTCAATCAAATGTATTTATAAAGCCCTTTTTTACAATAGCTGATGTATAGATATACATACAATTATATTTGTAAGTTAATTTACCTTTACCCAATGTCTTTTATGAAGGTTTTCGACAGAAAAAAAAATGCAAGGCATCAGAAGTAAAATAATCCAGGAATAGGAATATAATTGTACATGCATGTATATCTTTAATGCCTGGAGTCTCATCATCATTCCGTTACTATGGAATTGCCCTTTAGCTAACATCAACATTTTATGGTATAAGCTTGATACTGAATGAATGATGTTTTCTCTGTGTAAGGTGCTGCCTTCACCAGCCCCAGTCAAAGAGGAGTCTGAAGAATGCTCCCTTCTGCCAGCAGATGAAGAGGAGGTTACCTTAATTACAGTGAAGGAAGAAGAGAATGAAGATGAGAATATTGTGAAAGTGTCAGTGCCTTGGGAGCCGTTGGAAACACCACCATCATACTCGGATACAGATGATACGGAGGACAGTGAGATGGAAGGTGATAATGTGCGGGTGAGTTTAAGCATTTAATAACAGTGAAATAGACACTTTGAGATGTTTTGTATGGTCAAACTGAACGTTTTTTTGTTCCACTAGTTTTGAACATTCTTTACCCTACCTATTATAAGCTGTGTACACCAAACCACAAAACGAGCCTTCAACCGTCATGTGTTCTGACACTATGTGACTGCATTTGGAGTGTGCTACTGACATACAATAAGTAGGCTATAGGTATAGCGAAAATGTCTAAACTTAAACCAGATCTGAACTCGAGAACCAACTTCTCTCATTGAAAACAGCATATGTGACATAGAGATTAGTCAGGAACATTTATTCCATTGCCAAAATGGACAAAAAATTGCAAAGTCAGTATCTTCCAATACTGAGTTTTGTGAGATTTGAGATTTGGGTTGGGTTTTGATTTCAACAATGCTCACTAACGTGGGATAAAGAACTGCGGTGATTGAGCCATATCCAATTGTACGGCAGAGCACACAGACTCTAGCTATTTTGTCATTAACTTATACTGTTGACATTTAGAAAGTTCACATAGAAAATTCCATTGAACTGTCTTGTGTTGATTAAAAACAGCTGGACATAATGAAATCGCATCTAAAAAAGATTTTTTTTTCCAAAAGCCTAGTGTCGAATAAAAATGAAGTGATTCAAGTGTTTCCATTATCCATTTAGGCAAAGGAATTGTCGACAGCCTGTGTGCTCTCCTATATGTTTTATGTCTCAGGTTGCGAGCAATAGCCAGAATGGATAGATTGCCAGAATTTACTCATATTTGCAATGTTCGAATAATTCTCATGTGCCAACATATCGCTACGGTCCGTTCCATGGTGTGACTTGCACTCCTGTAGATATGAAATAATACTTGGATGGTGAAACATGCATTAAGCAACATTTCTTTTGTCAAACTTAATCTATACTGCACCAAACACCTTAGCTAGATGTAAAATTGTGCCACTAAAACCTCCTCTGTAAAACTTGATTTCATAAGTTATCTTAGATTCATTCTGACTGTTTTGAGGAAGTGGTACTAGCTTTGTACCTATGGTGTCTCATGGGGGACAAACACCCAGTATCTGCCACATTGAACCACACCCCCAAGACTGAAATTTTGTTTTTCTTCACGAGCAACAGAAAAACGTGCAATCGGTGCATTCAGTCGCTTTTTAAGCCTAATGCTTCATAATAAAGTTAAGATTTCACAAACACGAAGCATAGCTTTCTTGAGCAGATACTAGCTTGAGTGCTGGGTCTAGTTAGTATTTAGCCAATTGTTGAAGGTAACTGACTTTCGGACTCAACTGAATTCACCCTCATCTCTGCTTCAAAGGACTGTGAATACGATGAGCATGACGTTTCAGTAGGATTGAAGATTGAAGATTGCAGCAGGACATCATTGGATCAAGGGACTGCACCAGGTACAGATGAAAAAGCGAATAATGTTGATATCAGTGTGTAACATAGGTGGAGTGGATTGCAGTTAATGTGTAGACATATGATTGTGTTTCATTAGCTCATTAGCTACGGCTCTTTATTGAAATAGAACTGCAATTCATTTTGTTTTTCCTCTTTCCTTTAGGTGACTCTAAAGGTGTGTCGTCCTTCTATCCTTGCCCCCAATGTGCCCTCGGCTTCACCATAGAGCGCTTTTTCCATGGGCACCTCAAGAGGGACCACCCCAAAGAGTACATCGCAATGTTGAAGTCTGGGAAAATCATAGCAAAAAAAGAAAACAGTTTACAGCTGACCCCAGCCACCTGCCCGCAATGTGGCAAAAGCTTCTACAATAAATATGTCATGCAAACGCATCAGAGGACTCACACAGGGGAGAAACCCTATCATTGTGTAGACTGTGGGAAGAGCTATGTCTGCGCTGAATCACTTAAAACACACAGAAGGACTCACACTGGGGAGAGACCATATAAATGCTTTGAGTGTGGGAAAGGATTTGGAGAACGATCCCAACGGATTAGACATGAAATGATCCACACAGGAAGACCATATAAATGCTCTCAATGTGATAAATGTTTTTGCTTTTCCAGAGATTTTAAGAGACATCAGTTGACACATAAGAAGACCCACACTGGACATAGACCCTATAATATCCGCAGGTGTAAGAAGTCCTCTGGCCAGCTAGATGCTATCAAAGCACAACAGAAAACACACAAAGGAAAAAAGTATTTTCAGTGCTCTGTGTGACAATTGTTTTTGATTTTTCAAAGACCATACCATACATCAGTTGACACGTACAGGGGAGAAATCGTTCACACAGCACCTAATGTCCTATAAACACCAGCCTGAGAGGCTTGAAGGAAGTCACAATATCATCTGCTACAGAATCGCAAAGTGTCAAAGATGTGTGCCCTCGACTCAAACTTTAACCATAACATTCAACACTGGCAGACATTTGATATTGGTAGTTAAATAGGTCAAAAGTATGAACATCTTTACTTAGTTCCAACAGATAATTCTAGACTAATAAGGGAAATGTCTTCCCACACATATAATCATGCTTATTACATACCAATTAATATAATCAGTAAATCAAATACTGGAAAATAATTGATCAATTCATTTTCCCTTTACAGTCCCCCCTTTGGTCAAACAGACGTAAACATACGTGTCGCGCCCTATGACCACAGATGCCTTAATGCATATAGATTACTACAAATTTCAGTGTGTAGACCCCCACAATCAACCTGCCATTTAAACAACAACAACAACCAGTAGCATGATAGAAGTTTCGATAAGATCTCCCCATGCCTGCTACACGTGCTTAGTCTCAGGACGCATGCATTGATAGCTCAGATGCTGTACACAGGTTGCTTCGCTCAGCCCAGTAGTTGAGAGACAGGGCAGTTGTGGAGGCTGTTTTTCAGCTGGTTAGAGAGGCTGGGGTCTTGCACTGATCTGGTCAAATGAATCGGATGCATATAGGTACCCTCTGGGGACTGTATGGCCATCACCTCGAGGAAATAAGATTAATTAGGCCATTACAAATACATATTACCACAAGTACATTCTTGACACTTTTTAACAAGACACACATGATTAGTCATCAACACGTGTCTCCGTTTTTGATTAAACACAGGCATAGTTATACTCTTGTCTCACAACAAAATGATCTACCATTCCCACTGGAACTGTCAGATCCCCCATTGATTTTATTTTCCCCCTTGGTTTTGAATGAGGTTAAGCCCCCTTTCATTAGATATGGTTCTGTGTGGCTCAGTTGGTAGAGCATGGCGCTTGCAAAGCCAGGGTTGTGGGTTTCACACTGGGGACCGCTACGAAAAAATATGAAAATGTATGTACTCAGCACTGTACGTCTCTCTGGATAAGCGCATCTGCTAGATGACTAAAATGTGAATGGAAATGTAATATCATATTTGTATATCTCCTTCAGGATAAACAAATACAGCATATATTACATTTTAAGTACACAGTGCTGAGCTGTCTGTTTTATTTTATTTTACCAGGCAGGTCAAGAACAAATTCTTATTTATAATGAAAGCCTTTTTACCAAACAAAAAGTCACATTAGTTACAATTTCTATTTAATTTGTCCACCTAAAAGTAAAACATTCCATACTCCAGGATTATCCAATAAGTGTCTCAAATTACACATACTCCTATTTTCATTTACTTTAACCTGGAGCCCCAAGTGTGGCTCCCAACAGGTTTTTAAAAATGAAACACTTTTGTTCACAGGGAGGACACAGCACCCTTTACTTTCTCATTATTGGAAGGCATAGTTTGTATTTTAGTCTTAAGTTTTACTGTAGAATTACCAATCTCTGTTGGATATTCTTTATTTGCTATATTATAAATGTCTGTTATTTTTTTATTAATATGTAACTATAAAATACATCAGCCATGTATCAATGTTCACCAAATGAAAAACTTAGTAACTATCACTTGAACTACTCAATCACAGTCATGAAATTTGTCAGGCAACTCAAGGGCTTCACATACTCTTGTTTTTTTTGAGAGAAAAAAAAAGTATTTATTGTCCTGTCAGAGAAATGTCACATTGCAACACGACTGCCTTCTCAACCTAATCTTATATTTAGACCAAAAGCTCCAGCCATTCGCACGGCTGGCCCTTCACATACCACCATCTTTTCGCCATGTTTTTGTAACTTTGTTCTACCATGACAAAAGAAGCAGACATCTAACAGGGGATGGTGAAAGGCAAGTCACAAATATAGAACCATAGTTCCAAAAGTAGACCAGTGGCAACCCATCATTCAGGGCATGTGGGGTAGAGCCTACCTGTTTAGCAAAAAAATACAAATATATATTTTTTGTTATTGTTGTTGACGGTTTTGCATGTTATTTTGGCATTAATACGTGTCACATATCAGTTCGCAAACAATGTAAAAGAACAACAAGTTAATAAAGCCTCATACAAACATGGTCTCTTTTTTTGCTTTCTTGAGTAAGGCAGCTCCAAAATGCAGGTGTTTCAGCCTAGCTCAGTGCTTTCTGTGGTGGTGGGGCAGGCAGCGTAAAGTACAGAGCGTAGGGGTTGGTAATGTCCTCTACTTGTGCTGTGATTGGCTCAGTGTTCTGTCACTCATGGGGTCACTACGTCACCACAAAATCTACAAGGAGAGCTCGGAAATTCAAGCCCCTTGGGTGCTGCCATAGATTTACATTAGAAGTCCCCATCCAAGAAGTTTGGCCACAGATACAATTACGTCAAATCACGTTATATCTACCGAAGCTTTGATTGGATTGATCATGTCAACATTATGCTTTCAAAATCTTAGTTAGCAAGCTAGACAAGCAGTCATCATGAATCAAGTTGAAAATCTACTTGTCATATGAGGAGAAAGTATAGATAAAACTTATTGGTGCTCATCGGCCATTGGACATAAACATGACACAAGTTGGAAATCGCAAATTCAACGATGATTGGTTTGGAAGGAATCAGTGGCTAACTGCAAGCGTTGCAAAGCAGTATCAAAAAGGAGACCGAGGGTTGCTAAACCCTGGTCCCTGACAGCGGAACTCACAGAATTCACAATTGTGACCATCAGTGTTGAGATTAGAGAGAGAACCCAGCAGATTGCACCTCCTAGAGATGTATACGGCTTGTTGAAGTGAAGTAATCACAATTCTACCTTGAACGGGCCGGTGCTCCCCCCCTTGTCTGGTTTCACAGAACCAGATCGAGTGGTCGTGCCACCCCCAGGGCTTCTCAACCTTAGTCACTAAACTGAACCAACAACGTGACACTGAACACAGGCTCTTTGTGGCTGACTTTTTAAAACTAATCTGAACAAGATTTCACTAACCCTGCTACACAAAATACACACAGTAACACATCTTTTTTGTATAGCAGTGTCACAAAGGAGATCAGCCGGTGGTTGCTAATCGCTAGTCCCGGAGAGCTCTAGCAATTGTGTGGTCAGTAATCTGATTGGTTACTTTTCCACCAGGCCAACACCGCCAAGGCAGATGTCACTTGAGTTTTAAAGATTTAGTTTTGCAGCTCCACCGCACAAACCACACACAGCTGATTTGGTTTTCCACTCTGCTGACCTTGTACTTACAGAATTCCTGACTTTGTTCAGACTGCCACGGTACAGAAAGTCCATTGGTGTCTGATACTAGTATACATTTTTAACCAAGTTGACTACAACAAGACCAATATTAAAGACCAATATTACTACTTGATGATACAACGAGGCTCTTTATACCAAAATCTACATACTTTTGTATATATAGTGTATGTGGACACCCCTTCAAATTAGTGGATTTGGCTATTTCAGCCACACGCGTTGCTGACAAGTGTATAAAATTGAGCACACAGCCATGCAATCTCCACAGTCAAACATTGGCAGCAGAATGGCCTTATTGAAGAGCTCAGTGATGTGCCACCTTTCCAACAAGTCAGTTCGTCAAATTTCTGCCCAGCTTGAGCTGCCCCGGTCAACTTTAAGGGCTGTTATTGTGAAGTGGAAATGTCTAGAAGCAACAATGGCTCAGTGCCTTCAGAAAGTATTCACACCCCTTGACTTTTTCCACATTTTGTTGTATTACAGCCTGAACTTAAAATTTATAAAATTTAGATTGTTGGTCACTGGCCTACACAATACCCAATAATATTAAATTAGATTTTTTTTTCTCACATTTTTTACAAGTTAAATGCTGTAATGTCTTGAGTCAATAAGTATTCTAAGGACAAGCCCTCCACTAACCCGGACGACGCTGAGCCAATTGTGCGCCGCCCCATGGGTCTCCTGGTCGCGGCCGGCTGCGACAGAGGCTGGACTCAGAATCTCTAGTGGTACAGCTAGCACTGTGATGCAGTGCCTTAGACCGCTGTGCCACTCGGGAAGCCCCGAGTTACAGTTTTGACTTAATCTACTTGAACATCTATGGCAAGACCTGAAAATGGTTGTCTAGAAATGATCAACGACCAATTTTTTGAAAACAATAATGGGCAAATGTTGCACAATCCAGGAGTGGATGCTCTTAGTATTTCTTACCCAGAAAGACTCACAGCTGTAATTGCTGCCAAAGGTGCTTCTCAAAAGTATTGACTCAGGGGTGTGAATATGTATGTAGATGGTTATTCACACGATTAACATTTTCAAAAAATATGTTTTCACTTTGTCATTATGGGGTATGGTGCGTAGATGCGTGAGGGAAAAAAATAATCCATTTTGAATTCAGGCTGTATAACGCAACAAAATGTGGAATAAGTCAAGGGATATGAATATTCTCTGAAGGCACTGTACCAAGGGAAGACAACCTCTCAGTGAGAGAAACCATGCACGGAATGCTCCACAAAAGAGGAGAACACGTTTGACTCACCTCCAGAAAGCTAATTCTGAAGCGTTGCCGAGCACCGAGCACTGGCAAAAACCTTAGCATCCCATCCTCATCGCCATCTATAATGGGGATTTCAAGGTGAATAAAAGAGAAGAGCAGTCGCACATAAAGTCTATCAAAATCAATCTGCATTCATACAAGTTGCAACAGGGAGTCACCTCCAGCACAGAAAATGTCAAAGGGGAGATTTTAAACGCCACTAGCAGAGCCACACAAGGAAGAATACGTGTCAATGCTGTCAGTGTTGCTCAGAGTTTCATCAGAGCGGCTCACCTGAAAACCCATCTCCTCAGTCACAGTGGAACCAAAACACTCGTCCGCTCTAACTGTGGGAAAAGGCTCAACCAGGAATGAAACTTAGAAAATCAACATTAGAGTAAAGTTGTAATGAACCTCCATCTGTAGAAGTACAGATATGATGATGAATGTGAGTAGTAGGTGAATTAACAACTTATTATGAATTATAATAAATTGCAATAACACAACATTAGTTATATTACAGTGGTATGAATTGGATCATCATTAAGTGAAATCATCTAATTCAGTTCCCAATACACTAAAATAAAATTATTTTTCATTGTGATGTGATTTAGACAGACTTCCATTGGTGGTTGTCCATTGACTAACTTGATAATCTTCTAACCTCACTCTGACCAAACAAACTGTGGCAATTGTAAGTTGCAACACTTGTGAACACATGTAGACATTCCAGTACAGCGTTGCACAGTAACGGGTTACTATAACGCACGGACCTGTTACTCATAGGAAGTTTCATTGTGTGTCTGACGCACTGATTAGGAAGTGAGAGTCAATGTTCTTGCAAATGCAATCATGCCCTCTGATATGTTCAGATTGATTTACTAGGAGACACTGTGAGCAGACACACTGATGCGGATTGCACCAGCTCACACATTTACATATTACTTTGACATGCTGTACACGTCTATTTGACTAAGAAGAGAGAAGACTAAACATTGATATTGACACAATTAGAACAAATAAGTACACATGGTTCCCCTTTATCTTCTCATCCTTGTCTTTGTCCATGGACCACCAGGTGAGCCTCTCATTTACAATGAATATGTATTATACTTGTATGTTGATGGATGTCTTGGGGGTCTCTAACTTTTGATAGTTAATCAGATTCTAAAGTGTTTTTAAGTCTTGGGTGTGGTAATTGCATTAAAAGCCCTTAAAGAATTGCCTTGGTCATTTCTAAATATTGCAATCCCTAAACAACAAAATATAGGCCGACATATAGTGAAAAATAATCTATGTTTTAGAAATAGGTGCTACATTCAATACTGTTCTCTTGTATTAGAGGAAGCAGTATTAGCATACTGTGAAGAAAAAGGAAATTGTTGTGCAATGTTTTATTGGCCTGTGGTGTCTTAATACCTCACTGTCCACCCGATATCCCCCCTTTTCTTTTGAGTAAAAATTGTATTATACTCATAAATCGTGTTTTTAGCGATACAAACAAATATTTGATATTTGAGCTTTTCAATAGACAGAATAAACCATTATCCAGCTTATTCTAATACAGCTTTCACAAATATATTTGAAATGGATGGCACTGAGCAGTCTACTATCTATTCATTCAACACAGGTTGCAACAGCCTGTGGACGGTGACAAAAAGTACTGCAAAGAGTGGCGGAGCCATCACGATCCCCTGCCACTACCACCGCATGTTCAGAGACCATGTCAAATACTGGTGTAAGGGCAGAACCTGGGCCTTATGTAGAGTGATGGCAAGCACCGACCCACGGCGGAGCAAAGGAGGCATGTCAATCACAGACATCCCAGAGGAGCTGGTCTTCACTGTGACCATGAAGAACCTACAGGAGACTGACACCAACAGGTACTGGTGTGCTCTGAAAGTGGGTGCGATAGGCAAGCCGGATGTCAAGGTTTCCGTGGACCTCACAGTCACCCAAGGTAAGCTCCACTTGAATGTACATTTTTGACCTTACACTAGTTTTTGCATTGCAGAATTTCTGTAAAAAGTCTGCGGAAAGGTAGCACATTACATCAGTAATAATATTGTATCTTTTCCATCAGGCTCTCCTGATCTGTCAGTGGTTGATGAGCTGGTATCTGTTGAGGAGGGGGGCAGTGTCAGTGTACAGTGTCTCTACAGTGACCCACTCAGAGGCAAAGAGAAGAAGTGGTGCAGGAGTGGGGACCGGCATTCCTGTCAGACACAGACAGATACTAGCCAGAATGCATCTGTTGTGATCATTGATGGCAAGAGGGGAGTGTTCAATGTGACAATGAAAGAACTAGAGAAGAAAGATGCTGGCTGGTATTGGTGCTCTGTTGGAGACCTACAGGCTGCAGTTCATATCAATGTCACTCAGAGATCCACAGCACACAGGAACACTGCAGGTCAGTTAATGCTGGTAGAGTGAAGCACTGTTACACTGTAGTTTGTTTGCACCACATTATGCTTGTGCTGTTGTATTCTGTTGAAGCTTTTTTTCTTCATGTTCTTCATTGTTATACTGAAAACACCAACATTGAAGTTGATATTTGCAGTAGCAAAATAAGTTTATTTTTTTGTTTCATTTCTGACTTCCTACCCATGTTTCCTTCCACAGAAGCAGTGACTACTCCAACGCTGCCCATGTTACACTCCGCTTTCTCGACATTCAGAGACTCCACAGCTACCTCTGCCCCAAAGACAAACCCTTCCGCCACAGTAGACTCTGCTCTGACAACATCCTCATATGGCTCTGCAACTCCATATCCATCCGTCTCAGTTCCATACATCACAATCCATTCTTCCACACTGACTTCTTCACTATCAACAGCACAACCTACATGCTGTCCTTCTACCGAATCTACATCTTCTAACAAGAAAATCAGGTATGTTTTGATTGATTACTCAAAGAATTCTATTAAAAGTTCACTATTTTTGCTGCATTACTTCTATGCTTTGCCACAAGATGTCACCCTCTGTATGAAAGTTGATTTACATGTGAGTCAAGTTACGGTTTCTAACTTGTGCTGCTTCCTCAAATTACAACTTTTCTTTTTGTTACCATTCTTTGATCATGATTTTATGTTATTTTCCATTTTAGAAACCTGCCCTGGCATGCTCCTATTCTCATTGTGTTGGCCATGGTGTTGATGGTTATTGTTGTTATGGCTGCAGTTAACATCTATAGATCTTCCACGAATAGTAAGTGCGCTCCTCCTTCAACTTTATCATTTCTCTTTCGGCTCCAAAATTAATAAATACATTTTTAGTGTGTTTTCTTGGGAACATACTGTTTCCTTTTTTTAACCTGACCATTTGATCACTGTTATAAAGCTACCTCATCCCTTGACTTGTCTCTCTCTTCTCTCCTGTCAGATATCAGACTTGTGGAAGGAGAGATGACTGAGCTGGTGATAAATCAAGATCAATGATATCAATTAAAAGAGCCTAAAAATACATTTGGATCATAAACATTACTGTAAGTTTGCTTTAATATCAACCGAAATAATCACATGTACAGTACATGTATTGTAGTAATAACATACAATTAGACAGAACAGAGAAAAAATGCATGAAACATTAAACCATTTCAATAGATTATTCTGTTGTGGCTGCAAACCATTCAAATGAATTGTCATCATAAGAGCTCACATACACACAAATAGATATCATGTGTAATTAACTAACGTTCCCAAACAAATCAATAACTGAATTAAAAGTTCAGGAAAAAGCAATGTGACCACACATTATTGTACAATTAGCATTCATCTTTAGGTAAGGTTTGTATCTTTATAACAGAACTGAAAGAGCTATAAACATTTCAAAAACCTGACATACTGGAGACTGAGATGATCGAATGGATCCTAAGACAGACTGCATCCCTAGGTGAGGGGGATTAAAACGATTAAAATGACACACATTGTCATGTTCCGTTAATTTTGTACATTAAATGAAGAATAAATACAAATGCAGAGACGTTGATTTACCTGTTTCCTGTTTTCCTTAGAGTTGACATAGTGTGTTAAATAAAGTATAATCTAATCATACATGGTCATTTTCATAAGATATTTGGACTCAACGATTTAAGTGATAAAAATACATAGCACTTACTTTGGTAGTCTCTCATCACCAGAGCTGCTGGGATGTTGCATGCCAAAAAATACCAGGCCAACAGCACCTTTCAGCAGAATATCCAGATCTCTCCCAGTCCCAACTAAAAAAAAAAATCAAAATTAGCTTATCTGTTACAGTATATCTACACTAATGAATAAAAAAAAGCAATAGTTTCACCACCACCTTGAGTTATCATCCTCCGTTGCTCTCAGAGTCAAGACCAAAGGGAAAGTAATCAGATTCATGGTTGGAGGAGATATTGCTGTGAGGGGAAGGACATTTGAATCATTGATTTGTGTAGCAAGCATCACATGCAGAGCACTTGTAAATGAAATATAAACAAGTATGATTATTATTGTTATTATAATTATAATTATTCCCTTGTTTCAATAAATGTCTCTTGAAAATGAAAGATGTACAAGGTA
The DNA here is from genome assembly GCF_021184085.1 of Oncorhynchus gorbuscha. Lineage (NCBI taxonomy): Eukaryota > Metazoa > Chordata > Actinopteri > Salmoniformes > Salmonidae > Oncorhynchus > Oncorhynchus gorbuscha. The sequence continues at coordinate 29,401,146 of NC_060178.1, read as the reverse complement.
CAATGGTCTTTTGTCTGCATTATTTGGATTCTGAAGGGGGCTACAAAGCCTTAAATGTGAGTGATAATGAATCAGCTTACATGCGTTAGATGCATTGAGGACTGAGATGTACACCGGGATCTGCTTGTCTCCTGCTATGCACCAGTACCAGTCGTTATCGTTCATCTCCAGATGTCTCATCGTCACAGTGAAGGTGCGTCTCCATGTAGTGATGATCATATCCATGCGATCCTGAGACGCCCGCTCTCCCTCTGCAGTCAAGCGGGAGCTCCAGTTCCCTGCAGGTTTCCCATTCCAACACCACATCTTCTCACTGTCATCCATGTCACTGTAGAGACACTCGGCTGTGGTGCTGTTCCCCTCCCTACCAGACACCATGTTGCTCCTCACCGACACATCTGGGAAGCCTGGAATATGGAAACAGAAACAAAACAGACAAAGCAAGCTCATTCTCGCGCATCACAGAGATCCAGGGTTGGGGTGAATTAAATGTATATTCAGAGGTGGGCAGTATATCTGTTACATTTAAATGACTTCAGAGTGTTTTGTCATTTATAATTCACTGGGCTGAACTAGACTCCAATGTATTCTGTAACAAGATACTTCTGTGGCCCCCTTTCACCCTACATTGGTATCAGAAATCTGTTGGCACTATGATGCGCTCATCTGAGAGCATCTGCTAAATGAACTACATATAAATGTAGTAATGTAAAAATGAACAATTGCAAAGGATGCTGAGTATTATTGCTGAGTATTATTAAAGCCAATAATTCATACCCATTCAAGCAGTTAATTTTGCAGTTAATTTTGGTATGTTCATTTTCACATATACATTTACATTTTGGTAATTTAGCAGACACTTGTTCAGAGTGTCTTGGGGCTCTATTCAATCTGCATTGCGGAAGTTCAGCTTTACAGCATGATTGAAATTTAAAGGCAATGTTCCCGCTTTATCAGAGACTACCTTCAGATTAAACGCTGCCTACTGTATGTCGGCTCAATCGGAAATTACCTTTACATTTCTATCACGGAATCTGAATAGCTTTACATATTTATTGAATAGAGCCCTTACTATTTACAGTCAGTGCATTCCATTACAGTAGATAATCAACATCTCACAGTCATAGCCAGTAAAACGTTTCTGTAACTGTTAAGGAGGATGTTGCTGCTGTTCAGGCAGGCTACTTGCAAACTCCAATTCCAATTTTCCATTTTTTTTTATTTAACCTTTATTTAACTAGGCACGTCAGTTAAAAGAACAAATTGTTATTTACAATGACGGCCTGCCCCGGCCTGCCCCGGATGATGATGGGCCGAATGTGCACCGCCCAGTGGGACTCACAATCACGGCTGGATTGGAACCAGGGACTGTAGCCTCTTGCACTGAGGCCTTAGACCGCTGCGCCACTCAGGAGCAGCATTGATTATGATGATTACTATTGCTTTGATGATGGAATTTCAGTGTACTTCCTGAATTGACTGCAATTGAAATGGAATTCACCCTGCAGAGATGTTAATGACATTTTGTTTTTGAAAGCTCAGCTAAAATCCAACCATGACAAAGCAGGACTATGATAAATAGTATATCACCTGCAGTGACAGTCAGTGACAGAGATGCTTCCATTGTTTCTTCCATTGTCCACAGCACACACATACTCCCCTGTGTCCTGAGTCTGTAGGTTCTGCATGGTCACAGTGAAGACATGCTGGCTGGGGTCATCTGTGATGGACACATCCCCTCATCGCAAAGCAAAGTCAGTACGCACTATGGCAGTGCAGTCTAACTCTCCCTTCATTCTGCACCAGTATTTCACATCCTCCTTGTACCTCTGGTCATAGGGACAGAGAGCAGAAAGAGACTGGCCCCTGTAGAGAGTGACCTGGCTGTCTGTCACCTTACTATTCTTTAGACCTGTGAGAAGAAAAACTACATACTGTATGTTGGCAGAGATTGGGCTAAATCACTAAAAACCAGGAGAGTGATTGAATCAAAATGAACATGGGTTTATGGGAGACATGATGATGACACTCAGTTCTTCATTGGAAGTAATTGGGTGCTGTGGACAAAGACAAGATAACGAGGGCAGGTTACCTGGTGGTGGTACATGGACGACCTGTCCTCTGCTGAGCTACAGATCTCCTGGCTGATACGTTCAGAGATCTCCTACAGGCCTGAGAATTTCTGGACGAAGAACACATTTTCGCGACAGCCAGTGATCTTGTCCAGACCCATCAGTGAAGCATTGGCGCCCCCGATAGCATAAAGAGACACATGATTCTTGAGCTCTTCCAATGACGCTCTCACATTCTCATGGAGCTCACTGCCCATAATGACCAACCCAACCTTAGTCACCGATTCTCCTCTGACACCCTCCCTCTACTCCCTGAGGAGCTCACTCATCATCTCCAGGTGTGGGTCAGTGTCTGTGGTCGAACCAACTGAGCCACGAATAGTCGGCAGAACCCAGAAGATGGGGCAGACACAGCAGTACTTGAGACGGTGTATTTAATGAAGTAAAAAGTGAAGTTCTTCAGGAAAACATGTAACTCCACAACCTGAAAAGGAATCCTACCAGAACAAAGGTAATCCTCCAAGACAAAAAAGGTAAATCCACAAGGTGGAAGGTAAAGCACAAAAAGCCTCAAAAGATACTCAAAAAACAAACAAACAAGAACAAAAAAACAGAATTCCACAAGAGAGTCCACCGGGATCAACAAGAGTTCACAGAGTACTAGGGCTGGGTGCTAACATACAAACACAGAGCAAAGAACAGAGGAAAACAAAGGGTTTAAATACAATCAGGGGAAACGAGGCACAGGTGCAAATAATAATGGGGATCAAGGGAAAACAAAAGGTCAAAAGGCACAATGGGGGCATCTAGTGACCAAAAAACGGAACAACCCTGGCCAAATCCTGACACTCCCTGTTGTTTAGGGGAGTGCTGAGGTTGAACGCTACCGTGTCACTGTGTTGACTATATGGAACCAGACCCACTCGAACCTGGTCCTGCCCCAGGTAGAAGCAGTGCAGCAGTGATCAGAGGAAGTCTTTGATAAGCTCAAACTCCTGATGCATGATGCTCTGGGATCTGTCATCCAGAATAATCATGATATCGATGGATGCTCCCTGGGAACAGACCGGCAGAACAAACATGAATTACAAGTCTACCTAATTGTTTAAAACATAATGTATGGTTTTATGTTGTAATATGTCACGCCCTGACCTTAGATATCTCTGTTTTCTATATATAGTTTGGTTAGGTCAGGGTGTGACTAGGGTGGGTATTCTAGGTTTTTGTATGTCAAGTTTTTTTTGTATGTCTAGGGTTTTTGTATGTCTAGGGGTTTTGTATGTCTAGGGGTTTTGTATGTCTACGTTGGTCTGATATGGTTACCAATCAGATTGGGGATCATATTTAGGCATGCCCCCCCCCCTTTCTGGTGTGGGATCTTGTCTATGTGTAGTGGCCTGTCAGCACTATATTGTATAGCTTCACGTTTCGGTTGTTATTTTGTTCGTTTGTTCGGTGTTCATTCTTTTAATAAAAGGAATGCATTCTCTGGATTGAAGCGCCTTGAATACCAATGCCCATGAGAGAAACACCATGTTTCCTTAGAAGATGTGCTGACACTTCCATGTCATAGGGATCAGTGGATTCTCCATCTGTGATGACAATTCCAATTTGTGGAACACCCTCACTTGCCCTGCTGCCTTTAACCTTCTTAACCAGAGCCATCATAAGTCTCAGGGCCTTTCCAGTATATGCGTCACCTCCCGTTTGTACAACGGAGTAAATACCCTTCAGGATTTCACTTCTATTCATATGATCATTGAGCCTGAACACAACTTCTGGTGATGCACTAAACTTCATCAGACTGATTCTGATATGGTCGGTGCCCACAAACAAAGAGTGCACCAGGATATCCAGAAATCTCTTCATCATCATAAAGTCTATATGTTGTATGCTAGTAGATTCATCCATCAGGATAACAACATCAGCCTTCACTCCCTGTGGGGAAACTGAAAGAAGAGCTGTTTGTCACAAAATTGATGATAGTGTAACATTACAAATGAACTACATAAGGATAAACTGCTGAAAATATTTTACTACCTTCTCCCTGAGCTTCTGCCACTTTGCTGGGGTAGACAATCAGAAGAATGACAAATGTCTATTTGGACCCCATTTTCACGCTTTTGTTGAAAGACAAATATTAGAAATACATAGTTATTTAACCTGCAACTAGACAAACTCAGAGATGTTTATTACTAAGACTACTATTTTATTACTTTATTACCCCTATACCATTACTATGACTACTAATGACAATTACATATGTGTTGCTATATTACTTACCTGATTCATCAAGAAATGTAAAGAAGATGTCCACTGTATTTTAACCAGAAATCCCCACTCTCAGATTTGACTGTACACCCCTCATAGTTTGCAGGTCATGGGAGACACAAATATTCTCTGCCAGCAAAGTACTACTGTCCTTCCTCAGACCACAGACTGTATTGTCATATGGATGCATAATTGCCATGGTAACACAACAGGAGCACACACACACGATATGTGAGCACACAGCATTATCATTGTCATCACTTAGATACAGTACTTCCTGTGAAATTCTCATAAATGAACAAAAAAAACTGCTATGGTCCAACACTTGTGATAAAAAGGACCCACGAGTTTTGTCGGTAACACTAGTAGGTTGGTTGTAGAATACCAAGTTCTAGTAGCTGCTTCACCACTCTATTTTGAGTGCCTGAGAATATTGGATTTCAAGGTTTCCCGGTGTGAGCAGAAACAAATATCAATAGTGCTACTGCTCAATTTGTTTTCCATTTGCAGGTCCACCTGTGTCTCTGGCGACTCAAATGATTATTTCCAAGTGAACAGAACATGGTTTGAGGTCTGACCATTTCTGGTTGTTTAGGAAAATGCTGCTTGTTTTGCTTATGACAATATCGAGAACATACTGACATGGCAACTCAGCCACTGACCGCAAGGCTCTATAGCTGTCAGACTGGCCAATAGCTTTTACCCCCAGACCACCAGGCTGCTGAATAGCTACCACTAGGCAGCTACCTGCTCCCCCCCTTCCCCCAACAGATATTTACCCTGCCCCCACCCCCAATGGATATGTATCATTGTTACAGTTGTTAAAAACAGTAGATATACAAAAGTATCTACTGCAGACACCGCTACAGATGAGCTGATTCAGCTATTTCAGTATGTAGACCCCCCCCCACACACACACACACTGTTCACTCAATTAGGTTAGTACTGTGGAGCAACTAAACTCAGCAAAAAAATAAACGTCCTCTCACTGTCAACACGTTTATTTTCCAGAAAACTTAACGTGTGTAAATATTTGTATAAACATAACCAGATTCAACAACTGAGACATAAACTGAACAAGTTCCACAGACATGTGACTTACAGAAATTGAAGAATGTGTCCCTGAACAAAGGGGAGTCAAAATCAAAAGTAACAGTCAGTATCTGGTGTGGCCACCAGCTGCATTAAGTACTGCAGTGCATCTCCTCCTCATGGACTGCACCAGATTTGCCAGTTCTTGCTGTGAGATGTTACCCCACTCTTCCACCAAGGCATCTGCAAGTTCCCGGACATTTCTGGGGGGAATGGCCCTAGCCCTCACCCTCCGATCCAACAGGTCCCAGGCGTGCTCAATGGGATTGAGATCCGGGCTCTTCACTGGCCATGGCAGAACACTGACATTCCTGTCTTGTAGGAAATCACATACAGAACGAGCAGTATGACTGGTAGCATTGTCATGCTGGAGGGTCATGTCAGGATGAGCCTACAGGAAGGGTTGAGATTGCCTGCAATGACAACAAGCTCAGTCCGATGATGCTGTGACACACCGCCCCAGACCATGACGGTCCCTCCAAATCGATCCCGATCCAGAGTACAGGCGTCGGTGTAACGCTCATTCCTTCGACGATAAACACGAATCCGACCATCACCCCTGGTGAGACAAAACCACGGCTCGTCAGTGAAGAGCACCTTTGCCAGCCTGTCTGGTCCAGCAACGGTGGGTTTGTGCCCATAGGCGACGTTGTTTCTGGTGATGTCTGGTGAGGACCTGCCTTACAACAGGCCTAAAAGACCCCAGTCCAGCCTCTCTCAGCCTATTGCGGACAGTCTGAGCACTGATGGAGGGATTATGCGTTCCTGGTGTAACTCGGGCAGTTGTTGTTGCCATCCTGTACCTGTATCACAGATGTGATGTGTGGTGGTTCATTTCTTTACAATCAAATGAGGAGAGACAAACTTATCACACAAGTCAGAGTTGTACTTCAACTAAATCTTTAATAGTAAGTACTTTGCAATAGCGATGGCTGTTCGACGAATCACCATCTCTGATGATCCGTTGAGAGCAACGAGACAAAAGTACAAAGGTCTTTTATAGCCAAGATACACCCCTTTCAACCTACATGACGAACAACAGATAAATAGAATGGGTCACAAGGTTAAGATCTGTATGAAAGATACCTATAATACATAGCAGACAGTATCTGCTGTGTCAACAGTTTTCATTGTATAGACCAGTGTCTGGCCCTCCGACTCCAAACTGGAACCATCTCTCCCTGGTACGGTATAAACAGAAAACATTAACCCATGCTCTGGAATGCTCTTTAGGTGTTATCACCCAAACGACATTGTAAATCTCCTGTCAGTGTTATCTCCCAGAGGCCCATCCTCAGGAGAACACACACACAATAGTTAAGAATAGTCTATTCTGTTGAAATAAAACAACCATTTGATGCAATAAAAGCATTATAACATAATCTTGCAATTTTGCCACCATAGATGTTCGGATGTACCGATCCTGTGCAGGTGTTGTTGCGAGGATGATCAGCTGTCCATTCTGTCTCCCTGTAGCGCTATCCTAGGCATCTCACAGTACGGACATTGCAATTTATTGCCCCGGCCACATCTGCAGTCCTCATGCCTAAGGCACATTCACGCAGATGAGCAGGGACCCTGGGCATCTTTCTTGTGATGTTTTTCAGAGTCAGTAGAAAGGCCTCTTTAGTGTCCTAAGTTTTCAGAACTGTGACCTTAATTGCCGACTGTCTCTAAGCTGTTAGTGTCTTAATGACCTTTCCACATGAATTGTTTATGGTTCATTGACCAAGCATGGGAAACAGTGTTTAAACCATTTACAATGAAGATCTGTGAAGTTACTTGGATTTTTATGAATTATCTTTGAAAGACAGGGTCCTGAAAAAGGGAAGTTTATTTTTTTGCGGAGTTTCAAATGTTTCTGATCCATCCTCAGTTTTCTCCTATCACAGCCATTCTAAACCAAGATGGCATAGCAGTCAGACGTCCTTTGTCCTCGTCCTGTTGTGTCTCGTTTATATATATAGTTACATCTTTCTTCGCATATATTTTATTTTCCAAAAAGTCAACTTCAAAACACTCCTGCAATCCGCCTCACCAATTTAAAAACAGTATTATTTACCTCAAATCTGAAATCCACAATAGAAGCTAGCCATAAGCTAGCCAAGAAGCTAACCAGAAGCTAGCCAGAAGCTAACCAGAAGCTAGACAGAAGCTAGCCAGCAGCTAACCAGAAGCGAGACAGAAGCGAGACAGAAGCTATCCAGAAGCTAGCCAGAAGCTAGCCAGAATAACCAGAAGCTAGCCAGAAGCTAGCCAGTTTACTGGCTAATGTTAGTATTCAGCTAACCACGGTTTGTGGTCATCAGCTATCCTTTAGCTCGAAAAGCTATCGGCAGTTTTGTACAAAGCGACTCACACCAGAACATACCGGACCTATTTTTCTCTCCATTTCCCCGGATTTCAACCGCAAGCTCTGGACATTTACACCTGGATCTCCCAGCTAGCTAGCTGCTATCCATGTGACTATTGGCTTACGTCGATCCCGGAGCAAACATCAATTATTCTGGAGCTAGCCAGCTGAAGAGTTCCACTCCTGGGCTACAACCACCTATTCGGCCGATGCAGAGCCCAACCGGGCCTTCACGAGTGGAAAACTGACGTTATCTGCCCGAGGGAGTTATCCAACTGGCCCCTCCGTAGTGACATTACCTGAACGGCCATCTGCAGCCCGCTAATCGTTAGCTCTCTTATCGGCTGCTATCTGAATAGGTCTATTGGATAATTTTTCTTGGGTCACTATATCTATTTTGCCAATTGGATTGATCCCATCTACCACTTGGAACCCCACTAATCTACCGACGGAAACGCACGAGGTGGCTTAAAACAGACCTCCATCCTATGCTAGCTTGCTACTGATGGCTCGGCTAGCTTTCTGAATTGCCGTGACCCCAACCAACCTCACTACTCACTGGACCCTTATGATCACTCGACTAAGCATGCCTCTCCTTAATGTCAATATGCCTTGTCCATTGCTATTCTGGTTAGTGTTTATTGGCTTATTTCACTGAAGAGCCTCTAAACCTGCTCATTATACCTTATCCAACCTTTCAGTTCCACCACCCACACATGCGATGACATCACCTGGTTTCAATGATGTTTCTAGAGACAATATCTCTCTCATCATCACTCAATATCTAGGTTCACCTCCACTGTATTCACATCCTACCATACCTTTGTCTGTACATTATGCCTTGAAGCTATTTTATCGCCCACAGAAACCTCCTTTTACTCTCTGTTCCGGACGTTCTCGACGACCAATTCTCATAGCTTTTAGCCTTACCCTTATCCTACTCCTCCTCTGTTCCTCTGGTGATGTAGAAGTGAATCCAGGCCCTGCAGTGCCTAGCTCCACTCCTATTCCCCAGGAGCTCTCTTTTGATGACTTCTGTAACCGTAATAGCCTTGGTTTCATGCATGTTAACATTAGAAGCCTCCTCCCTAAGTTTGTTTTATTCACTGCTTTAGCACACTCTGCCAACCCGGATGTTCTAGCTGTGTCTGAATCCTGGCTTAGGAAGAGCCCCAAAAATTCTGAAATCTTCATCCCAAACTACTATTTTCAGACAAGATAGAATGGCCAAAGGGGGCGGTGTTGCAATTTACTGCAAAGATAGCCTGCAGAGTTCTGTCCTACTATCGGGGTCTGTACCCAAACAATTTGAACTTCTACTTAATTTTTTTTTTAAATCCACCTCTCTAAAAACAAGTCTCTCACTGTTGCCGCCTGCTGTAGACCACCCTCTGCCCCCAGCTGTGCTCTGGACACCATATGTGAACTGGGTGGTCCTTCTGTAGCTCAGTTGGTAGAGCATGGTGCTTGTAATGCCAGGGTAGTGGGTTCGATTCCCGGGACCACCCATACGTAGAATGTATGCACACGTGACTGTAAGTCGCTTTGGATAAAAGCGTCTGCTAAATGGCATATTATTTATTATTATTTTATTATTTTGATTGCCCCCCCATCTATCTCCAGAGCTTGTGCTACTAGGCGACCTAAACTGGAACATGCTTAACACCCGAGCCATCCTACAATCTAAGCTTGATGCCCTCAATCTCACACAAATTATCAATGAACCTACCAGGTACCACCCCAAAGCCGTAAACACGGGCACCCTCATGGATATCATTCTAACCAACCCCCTCTAAATACACCTCTGCTGTTTTCAACCAAAATCTCAGCGATCACTGCTTCATATATTAATGATGTTGCTCTTGCTGCGGGCGATTCCCTGATCCACCTCTACGCCTGCACCCGCACGCCTGACTAGCATCACCACCCTGGATGGTTCCGACCAAGACTATGTGGACATCTATAAATACCTAGGTGTCTGGCTAGACTGTAAACTCTCCTTCCAGACTCATATCAAACATCTCCAATGTAAAATCAAATCTAGAGTCGGCTTTCTATCCCACAACATAGCCTCCTTCACTCACGCCACCAAACTTACCCAAGTAAAACTGACTATCCTACCGATCCTCGACTTCGACGATGTCATCTACAAAATAGCTTCCAATACTCTACTCAGCAAACTGGATGCAGTTTATCACAATGCCATCCGTTTTGTTACTAAATCACCTTATACCACCCACCACTGCGACCTGTATGCTCCAGTCGGCTGGCCCTCACTACATATTCGTCGCCGGACCCACTGGCTCCAGGTCATCTACAAGTCCATGCTAGGCAAAGCTCCGCCTTATCTCAGTTCACTGGTCACGATGGCAACACCCACCCGTAGCAAGCGCTCCAGCAGGTGTATCTCACTGATCATCCCTAAAGCCAACACCTCATTTGGCCGCCTTTCGTTCCAGTTCTCTGCTGCCTGTGACTGGAACGAATTGCATAAATCGCTGAAGTTGGAGACTTTTATCTCCCTCACCAACTTCAAACATCTGCTATCTGAGCAGCTAACCGATTGCTGCAGCTGTACATAGTCTATCGGTAAATAGCCCACCCAATTTTACCTACCTCATCCCCATACTGTTGATATTTATGTACTTTTCTGCTCTTTTGCACACCAATATCTCCACCTGTACATGACCATCTGATCATTTATCACTCCAGTGTTAATCTGCAAAATGTTAATTATTCGCCTACCTCCTCATGCCTTTTGCACACAATGTATATAGACTCTCTTTTTTTCTACTGTGTTATTGACTTGTTAATTGTTTACTCCATGTGTAACTCTGTGTTGTCTGTTCACACTGCTATGCTTTATCTTGGCCAGGTCGCAGTTGGAAATGAGAACTTGTTCTCAACTTGCCTACCTGGTTAAATAAAGGTGAAATAAAAATACAAAATAAAATAAAATTATCTGCATCCGTAATGGTTCAGCGGTCAAACGACCTCCACTCATCACTGTCAAACGCTCCCTGAAACACTTCAGCGAGCGGGCCTTTCTAATCGACCTGGCCGGGGTATCCTGGAAGGATATTGATCTCATCCCGTCAGTAGAGGATGCCTGGTTGTTTAAAATAAGCATGCCTCATTCAAGAAGTTTAGAACCATGAATAGATATAGCCCTTGGTTCTCTCCAGACCTGACTGCCCTTAACCAACACAAAAACATCCTATGGCGTTCTGCATTAGCATCGAACAGCCCCCGTGATATGCAACTTTTCAGGGAAGCTAGAAACCAACATACACAGGCAGTTAGAAAAGCCAAGGCTAGCTTTTTCAAGAAGAAATTTGCTTCCTGCAACACAAACTCCAAAAAATTCTGGGACACTGTAAAATCCATGGAGAATAAGAACACCTCCTCCCAGCTGCCCACTGCTTTGAGGATAGGAATCTCTGTCACCACCGATAAATCCATTATAATTGAGAATTTCAATAAGCATTTTTCTACGGCTGGCCATGCATTCCACCTGGCGACCTCTACCCCGGTCAACAGCACTGAACCCCCCACAGCAACTCGCCCAAGCCTTCCCCATTTCTCCTTCTCCCAAATCCAGTCAACTGATGTTCTGAAAGAGCTGCAAAATCTGGACCCCTACAAATCAGCCGGGCTAGACAATCTGGACCCTTTCTTTCTAAAATTATCTGCCAAAATTTTTGCATCCCCTATTCAACCTCTCCTTCGTGTCGTTTGAGATTCCCAAAGATTGTAAAGTAGCTGTGGTCATCCCCCTCTTCAAAGGGGTGGACACTCTTGACCCAAACTGCTACAGACCTATATATATCCTACCCTGCCTTTCTAAGGTCTTCGAAAGCCAAGTCAGCAAACAGATTACCGACCATTTCGAATCCCACCATACCTTCTCCGCTATGCAATCTGGTTTCAGAGCTGGTCATGACTGCACCTCAGCCAAGGTCAAGGTCCTAAATGATATCTTAACCGTCATCGATACTGTGCAGCTCTATTCATTGACCTAGCCAAGGCTTTCGACTCTGTCAGTCACCACATCCTCATCATCAGACTCGATAACCTTGGTTTCTCAAATGATTGCCTCGCCTGGTTCACGAACTACTTCTCTGATAGAGTTCAGTGTGTCAAATCGGAGGGGCTGTTTTCCGGGCCTCTGGCCGTCTCTATCGGGGTGCACAGGGTTAAATTCTTGGACCGACTCTCTTCTCTGTGTACATCAATGATGTCGCTCTTGCTGCTGGTGAGTCTCTGATCCACCTCTACGCAGACAACACCATTCTGTATACTTCTGGCCCTTCTTTGGACACTGTGTTAACAACCCCCCAGACGAGCTTCAATGCCATACAACTCTCCTTCCATGGCCTCCAATTGCCCTTAAATACAAGTAAAACTAAATGCATGCTCTTCAACCGATTGCTGACTGCACCTGCCCGCCCGTCCAGCATCACTACTCTGGACAGTTCTGACTAATATAGAATATGTGGACAACTACAAATACCTAGGTGTCTGGTTAGACTGTAAACTCTCCTTCCAGATTCACATCAAACATCTCCAAACCTATTTCGCAACAAAGCATCCTTCACTCATGCTGCCAAACATACCCGTGTAAAACTGACCATCCTACCGAACCTCGACTTCGGCGATGTCATTTACAAAATAGCCTCCAATACCGTACTCAATAAATTTGATGCAGTCTATCACTGCCATCCGTTTTGTCACCAAAGCCCCATATAATACCCACCACTGCGACCTGTACGCTCTTGTTGGCTGGCCCTCGCTTCATACTCATCGCCAAACCCACTGGCTCCAGGTCATCTAGAAGACCCTGCTAGGTAAAGTCCCCTCTTATCTCAGTTCGCTGGTCACCATAGCACGGGCTCCAGTAGGTTGTCTCTCTGGTCACCCCCAAAACCAATTCTTCCTTTGGCCGCCTCTCCTTCCAGTTCTCTGCTGCCAATGACTGGAACGAACTACAGAAATATCTGAAACTGGAGACACTTTTCTCCCTCACTAGCTTTAAGCACCAGCTGTCAGAGCAGCTCACAGATCACTGCACCTGTACATAGCCCATCTGTAATTTAGCCCAAACAACTACCTCTCCCCCTACTGTATTTATTTATTTTGCTCTTTTGCACCGCATTATTTCTATCTCTACCTTGCACATTCTTCCACTGCAAACTATCATTCCAGTGTTTTACTTGTTATATTGTATTTAGTTCGCCACCATGGCCTTTTTTTTGCCTTTACCTCCCTTCTCTCACCTCATTTGCTGACATTGTATATAGACTTATTTTTCTACTGTATTATTGACTGTATGTTTGTTTTACTCCATGTGTAACTCTGTGTTGTTGTATGTGTCGAACTGCTTTGCTTTATCTTGGCCAGGTCGCAATTGTAAATGAGAACTTGTTCTCAACTTGCCTACCTGGTTAAATAAAGGTGAAATAAAAATAAATCAATAAATTACTCTGTAACTGTTTTTTTAAGTCACTATTTGCCTCATGGTGAGATCCCTGAGCAATTTCCTTTCTCTCTGGCAACTGAGTTAGGAAGGATGATGTTTTTTTGTAGTGACTAGATGTAATGATTGATACACCATAATAACTTCCCCATGCTCAAAGGGATATTCAGTTTCTGCTTTTTTTTATTATCCATTTACCAATAGGTGTCATTCTTTGCCAGGCATTGGAAAACATCCTTGGTCTTTGTGATTGAATATGTGTTTGTAATTCACTGCTTGACTGAGGGTCCTTACACATAATTGTATGCGTGAGGTACAGAGATGAGGTAGTCATTCAAAAATCCCTTTAAAAATAATTTTAAACTTTATCATTGTACACAGAGTCAATGCAACATATTATGTCACTTGTTAAGCAGATTTTTACTCCTGAACTTATTTACTGTAGGCTTGCCATTAAAAAGGGGTTGAATACTTATTGACTCAAGACATTTCAGCTTTACATTTTTTATTAATATGTAAACATTTCAGGAAAACATAATTCCACTTCGTGATTACAGGGTATTGTGTGTAAAAAAAAACTCAATTTTATCAAGTTTAAATTCAGGCTGTAACACAACTAAATGTGGAAAAAGTCAAGAGGTGTGAACACTTTCTGAAGGCACTGTATTATTATTATTATTGTTTCATTCACTGCTCTTTTTTGACCTTGACAATTTCACTGTACCCTGCGATTACATCTGGGACCCTGTGCATGTGATTTATGAACACATCAAATCTAGTGGGTTCTTCCTTCTACTTTGACAATAATGTTAAAGACTTAAAGAAAGGCTGTGGCAGTCATACTCTATGAATAAATACATTGACTAAATTATATGAAAACATCCCATACAAGTTTTCACAGTGTTTTAATGATAAGTTCAATCATAACAAAACAACTGCAGTTGAAGAATGTTTTAAAACGGTTTTAAATAGTTTTCCCTTGTTTTTACAAAATGTCTGTACTCCAAATCTCAACCCCAGGTTTCTTATTTGAGTAGCAGAAAATACATGGGTATCACACTTAAATACATTTCAATTAATTGTGCATTGGACATATTGTGATTGAGGTTTAAAAAAACAAACATATGGGAATCATTTTTCTCTTTCTAGCACAGCTTATGACTGTAATTATTTGTATTCACAGTTTACAGGTTCTTCCAGGGTTCTGGTGTTGCAATAAACCATTGTGATTCTTGTGAATGTCAAAAGCTCAGTCTTACTGCCAGGAACGACATTCCACGAATCCCCACGGATGCTAAACATTCTGTTAATACAGAACATAAATCATCAAGGTCAAAGAACTGACATGACCTCCATCTCTGAAATGTCTGAGATTCAGTATCATCTCACTGGTGCATGAAAAAAGCAAGTCCTTGCCTTACATAACATTTGTTTTCTTTTTCTTTCACCAATGTTGTGTTGACTTCCTGGAAATAACAAATTCAGCTCTGTCTCTTATCATTTTGGCGGGGCAGGCTGTTTTTTATAGTCAATCTGGCAGTAATCTGGCAGTGTGTATCTTCCATATTTTTTTTAATCGAATAAAACAGCAGACTGTAAACATGATGCTCAAGGTAAAATATTTGTATAGATACTAAGACATTACATTGACCTATGACCTACTATAATCTGCTACAATATAATCTGTTATCTGATTGAGTATGGAGGATGCACAATGCCAATACATTGCATTATAAACTGACACTGTCACACACTGTAATTTGACAGTAACTTACAGGCAGCTAGTGGTAGAGCTAGTGGTAGGTAAGTTATGCTATTTCATATTGCAGTACAACTACAGTTATCTTAATACTGTATCAAAGCAAGTATTGTGTAATGATACATTTAAATACAATTTTCACTCTATTATACTTATACAGTAACATTTACCTAAGTAAATGGTACAGTAATCTTAATGAATGAATAAATTAATGAATGGATTAATTAATACAATTAATTGAGGGGTGCTGGGATTTGTATTTTACAGTAATATGCACAACCATGGATGGTTTCAGACTTGATGCCACAGCAATTTGTCCACTATACATGTTTTTATTGATGAGGGACTACTACCACATACCAGTTAAATTGGTGCAGCATTCACACCAACAGGTGCAACAAATGTAGACTCTTACAAGGCACGCCTAAAACTATATTAATGAGCTTGAAACAGTAATACCATGCACCCATTAGTGGTCAACAGGTTTTTGGCGCTCCAAAAATGGTAAATTACTGTATTCTGTGGGATGGAATTACAGTACCATTTGAAATACAGCAATTATTTCCCCGCCCACAGAACTTTGCCACAATGCACCATAAATTGCAGTATGCTGCAGTAGAACATTTCACAATATTTCACTGTTGATAATACCTCAAAAGACCGTATAAATGACCAGTTTCCATTACAGTGCAGACAATAATATTGCAGATGATGCATGAAATCAGTGAAGTATATTTGTAATATAAATGTACACTCCTCCAACTCAAACCAAACTTCACCATAGCAAGCTTTAAATATGTCCCACAACGTGAAACCTTTGATCTCACAAACATTTCATTACTCTCTCCACTCCCTGCTGTGTAGTTGATTATCTACTTCTCATATACTGTACAGTTAATTATTGATTATCACTCATTACCCTTCATTTTATCTATGGACCCCTCTGACATACAGTACCAGTCAAAAGTTTGGACACACCTACTTATTCAAGGGTTTTTCTTTATTTTTACTGTTTTCTACATGAACGGATGATCTCTGTGGTTCCCACCGTGAAGCATGGAGGAGGAGTTGTGATGGTGTGGGGGTGCTTTGCTGGTGACACTGTCTGTGATTTATTTAGAATTCAAGGCACACTTAACCAGCATGGCTACCACAGCGATACACCGCCCATCTGGTTTGCGCTTAGTGGGGCTATCATTTGTTTTTCAACAGGACAATGACCCAACACACCTCCAGGCTGTGTAAGGGCTATTTGACCAAGAAGGAGAGTGATGGAGTGCTGCATCAGATGACCTGGCCTCCACAATCACCTGACCTCAACCCAATTGACATGGTTTGGGATGAGTTGGACCGCAGAGTGAAGGTAAAGCAACCAACAATGTGCTCAGCACATGTGGGAACTCCTTCAAGACTGTTGGAAAAGCATTCCAGGTGAAGCTGGTTGAGAGAATGCCAAGCGTGTGCAAAGCTGTCATCAAGGCATTTTTATTTTATTTTATTTAACCTTTATTTAACTAGTCAAGTCAGGTAAGAACAAATTCTTAATTAAAATGACGGCCAACAGGGGAACAGTGGGTTAACCGCCTTGTTCAGGTGCAGAATGACAGATGTGTACCTTGTCCGCTCTGGGATTTGATCGAGCAAAATTTTGGTTACTGGCCCAACGCTCTAACCACTAGGCTCCCTGCCGCAAAGGGTGGCTCCTTTGAAGAATCTCAAATATAAAATATATTTTGATTTGTGTAACACTTTTCTGGTTACTACAGTGGCTTGCGAAAGTATTCACCCCCCTTGAATGAAAATTAATTTTGGGGGGGTTTGTATCATTTGATGTACACAACACTTTGAAGATGCAAAATGTTTTTTTTCTTGTGAAACAAACAAGAAATAAGACAAAAAAACTGAAAACGTGAGCATGCATAACTATTCACCCCCCGAAAGTCAATACTTTGTAGATCCAACTTTTGCAGCAATTACAGCTGCATGTCTCTTGGGGTATGTCTCTATAAGCTTGGCACATCTAGCCACTGGGATTTCCTTCCCATTCTTCAAGGCAAAACTGCTCCAGCTCCTTCAAATTGGATGCGTTCCACTGGTGTACTGCAATCTTTAAGTCATACCACAGATTCTCAATTGGATTGAGGTCTGGGCTTTGACACTGGCCATTCCAAGTCATTTAAATGTTTCCCCTTAAATCACTCAAGTGTTGCTTTAGCAGTATGCTTAGGGTCATTGTCCTGCTGGAAGGTGAACCTCTGTCCCAGTCTCAAATCTCTTGAAGACCGAAACAGGTTTCCCACATGAATTTCCCCGTATTTAGCACCATCCATCATTCCTTCACTACAGACCAGTTTCCCAGTCCCTGCCGATGAAAAACATCCCCACAGAATGATGCTGCCACCACCATGCTTCACTGTGGGGATGTTGTTCTCTGGGTGATGAGAGGTGTTGGGTTTGCGCAGACATAGCGTTTTCCTTGATGGCCAAAAAGCTCCATTTTAGTCTCATCTGACCAGAGCACCTTCTTCCATATGTTTGGGGAGTCTCCCACATGCCTTTTGGCGAACACCAAATGTGTTTGCTTATTTGCTTATCTTGCTTACCTTTAAGCAATGGCTTTTTTTTAAATAACGGAAGAGTATTCGGCTTAAAGTGGTCCTATGGACAGATACTCCAATCTCTGCTGTGGAGCTTTGCAGCTTCTTCAGGGTTATCTTTGGTCTCTTTGTTGCCTCTCTGATTAATGCCCTCCTTGCCTTGTCCGTGAGTTTTGGTGGGCAGCCCTCTCTTGGCAGGTTTATTGTGTGCCATATTCTGTCAATTTATTAATAATGGATTTAATGGTACTCCGTGTGATGTTCAAAGTTTCTGCTATAATTTTTTTTATAACCCAACCCTGATTTGTTTTCCAAAACTTTGTCCCTGACCTGTTTGGAGAGCTCTTCGGTCTTCATAGTGCCGCTTGCTTAGCGGTGTTGCAGAATCTGGGGCCTTTCAGAACAGGTGTATATGTACTGAGATGATGTGACAGATCACATAACACTTAGATTGCACACATATGGACTTTATTTAACTAATTATGTGACTTCTGAAGGTAATTGGTTGCACCAGATCTTATTTAGGGGCTTCATAGCAAAGGGGGTGAATACAGTTGAAATTGGAAGTTGACATACACCTTAGCCAAATACATTTAAACTCAGTTTTCACAATTCCTGACATTTAATCCTAGTAAAATTTCCCTGTCTTAGGTCAGTTAGGATCACTTTATTTTAAGAATGTGAAATGTCAGAATGAAATGTCAGAATAATAGTAGAGAGAATGATTTATTTAAGCTTTTATTCCTTTAACCAACATTCCCAATGGGTCAGAAGTTTACGTACACTCAATTAGTATCTGGTAGCATTTCCTTTAAATTGTTTAACTTGGTTCAAACATGTTGGGTAGCCTTCCACAAGCTTCCCACAATAAGTTGGGTGAATTGTGGCCCATTCCTCCTGATAGAGCTGGTGTAAATGAGTCAGGTTTGAGGCTGCTTGCTCGCACAAGCTTTTTCAGTTCTGCTCACAAATTTTCTACAAGATTGAGGTCAAGGCTTTGTGATGGCCACTCCAATACCTCAACTTTGTTGTCCTTAAGCCATTTTGCCACAACTTTGGAAGTATGCTTGGGGTCATTGTCCATTTGGAAGACCCATTTGCGACCAAGCTTCAACTTCCTGACTGATGCCTTGAGATGTTGCTTCAATATATCTTTCCTCATGATGCCATCTATCTTGTGAAGTGCCTCCTGCAGCAAAGCACCCGTACAACATGATGCTGCCACCCCCGTGCTTCACGGTTGGGATGTTCTTCGGCTTGCAAGTCTCCCCCGTTTTCCTCCAAACATGACGATGGTCATTATGGCCAAACAGTTCTATTTTAGTTTCATCAGACCAGTGGACATTTCTCCTAAAGAACTCGCCTCCTTTCTGAGCGGTGTGACGGCTGCGTGGTCCCATGGTGTTTATACTTGCGTACTATTGTTTGTACAGATGAACGTGGTACCTTCAGGCATTTGGAAATTGCTCCCAAGGATGAACCAGACTTGTGGAGGTCTACAATTATTTTTCTGAGGTCTTGGCTGATTTCTTTTGATTTTCCCATCATGTCAAGCAAAGAGGCACTGAGTTTGAAGATAGGCCTTGAAATACATCCGTAGGTACACTTCCAATTGACTCAAACGATGTCAATTATCCTTTCAGAATCTTCTAAAGCCATGACGTAATTTTCTGGAATTTTCCAAGCTGTTTAAAGGCATAGTCAACTTAGTGTATATAAACATCTGACCCACTGGAATTGTGATACAGTGAATTATAAGTGAAATAATCTGTAAACAATTGTTGGAAAAATTAATTGTGTCATGCACAAAGTAGATGTCCTAACCGACTTTCCAAAACTATAGTTTGTTAACAAGAAATTTGTTGAGTGGTTGAAAAACGAGTTTTACTGACTCCAACCTAAGTGTATGTAAACTTCCAACTTCGACTGTGCATGTGCACCCACCAATTTTCTTTTTTTTAAACAAGTAATTGTTTTCATTTCACTTCACCAATTTGGACTATTTTGTGTATGTCCATTACATGAAATCCAAATAAAAATCAATTTAAAGTACAGGTTGTAATGGAACAAAATTGGAACATGCCAAGGGTGTCATGTTTTGTCATATATTGTCATGTCTTGTCCTTGTGCTTCCCCTTCTGTTCGTTTCCCCCTGCTGGTCTTATTAGGTTCTTTCCCTCTTTCTATCCCTCTCTCTCCCCCTCTCTCTCTCTCTCTCTCTCTCTCTCTCTCTCTCTCTCTCTCTCTCTCTCTCTCTCTCTCTCTCTCTCTCTCTCTCTCTCTATCGTTCCGTTCCTGCTCCCAGCTGTTCCTCATTCTCCTAACTACCTCATTTACTCTTTCACACCTGTCCCCTATTTTGCCCTCTGATTAGAGTCCCTATTTCTCCCTCTGTTTTCCGCTTCTGTCCTTGTCGGATCATTGTTTGATGTTTGCTGTGCTGTGTTCTTGTTCCGTCGTGTTTTTGCCTTCTTCAGATGCTGCGTGTGAGCAGGTGTCTATGTCAGCTACGGCCTGTGCCTTCCCGAAGCGACCTGCAGTCTGTGGTCGCGTCTCCAGTCGTTCCTCTCTACTGACGAGAGGATTTCAGTTTTCCTGTCTGTATTTTCCTGAGATAATTTCCAGGATTATCGTTTTTGTTAAAGACTGGAATAAAGACTCTGTTTCTGTTAAGTCGCTTTTGGGTCCTCATTCACCAGCATAACAAAGGGGGGTGAATATTTTGCAAGGTACTGTACATGATTCCATATTTGCTATTTCATAGTTTTGATGTCTTCACTATTATTCTAAAAATAAAGAAAAACCTGGAATGAGTAGGTGTGTCCAAATGTTTGACTGGTACGTAAATAATCACACATGTTTTATAGGTTGCAAACAAATTGCTGAAGATGTAGAAATCACACCAAGGAATACCTGATTCGGTATTACACTATCTACTATTCTTTCACATTTCACTGAAAATAACAGTGAACATCTTTTCCTACATAGAACATTTACAAGTAATAATAATAATAATAATAATATATGCCATTTAGCAGACGCTTTTATCCAAAGCGACTTACAGTCATGTGTGCATACATTCTACGTATGGGTGGTCCCGGGAATCGAACCCACTACCCTGGCGTTACAAGCGCCATGCTCTACCAACTGAGTACACCAGAACCATTCAGATCTATAATTGTCAGACATAAAGCACTAGTAAGAGTTGAAATTTCCTGCCAGCCCTAGGAACATCTATCTGCACCTCTGCTATTCATACCAAAATCCTTATGAGTAGCAACAAAACTCAAAATGAAACTAAAAAAATATATCTACAACAAGTAGACGTAGATTACATTAATTCACTTTGATATATAAATACAATCATTTGGTTCTTACCCTACAAAAAGTCAAAGTTTCAGACATGGCACATAGATAGCAGTGCTTTCCATGGAGTTGCCAGACAAGTAGAAGAGGCCAGTCCAACAGGGGAAGAAAATAGCAGAATTAGCTCTATTTTGGTGGCCTCTGGTACATTCTAATGCCTTGATTCCATCTGAAATATACAGCTAAATCATTGAATACTTTAACAACTTTACCTCCCAGATTTGTCAAATTAGTTATGGTATTGAGTAGATTAGAAAGACCTTAATGTATGTATGAATTCAGTGTGTTGTTAGTTGTTTTTGATATTGTCTAGGCCTAGGCTTATATGATCAGGACTATTTTCTACAATAAGTACAATTATATTTTTTAACATTAAACCTGTCTTCTCTTGAGATGTAATTCATATTTACAGTGTTACTGCAAGATATGAATTTCCACAATATGTTTGTTCTTCAAATTATGTATTTTATTGACTCTGTGGCTGTGGACGCAAAGGTTAAGGAAATCGATGTTTCATTTTGTGATTTGGGTGAACTATCCCTTTAACAGTTTGGCCTGTCAATCAATAACTGTGGGTGGGACTGTCAGGAGAGTTAGGCAGGATGTTTGTGAGTCACAGAGTTGGTTGGGTTTCATACCTGACTTTAAAGGGAAGGCTTTAGATTAGTGATCTAGTCAGAAAAATACAAATCTAGTCTACTCTTTCTTTAGTTTATTGTGGCAAAAATCGAAGAAAATGTTTGTGTTCCATCAAGAAAACATTGATTCCCTGTTGAGAGACAATATAGAATTGGAGGGAAATGGTTTTAAAACTGCAAACCATTTTCAGGGGGAGGACCCTCAGACCCCCCATCAGATTGTGCAGCCCCAATTTTATACAAAGACAGGCGACAATGAGTACAGGTATGCTTGAAGAATGAAGCAGGTGTTAAACATGGGCTTTGCTACACAGAAAACAGCAGTTTACTACTCCATTTTCGGCACTTTAATTAATCAAATCAGTCGGCCTATATCAACATCTTTAATAACACTAGGTTACACTGACAAGTCACTTCACCAGTCACTGGCAAGTCTTGGACATGGGCTTCGAATCCTACACATGTATTTATTTTATATTTAACCTTTGTCAGGGAGTCATACTGAGACCATGGTCTCTTTTACAGACTAGCCTGAATTACAGAAATGACAGAAAATACACACGTCAATATAAATACAAAATGTAAGCAGAAAGAAAAACATGGTCATAACAAAACAACACATTCATCAATAATAAGGTCCTCAATCAGCTTTCTGAATTGCCTTAGAGGCACCAAAAACATCAAATGTAAGAACATTTTGAAGATTGTTCCACAAATAAGGTGCAAGAAAACTAAAAGCTGATTTGTCTAACTCAGTAGAGACCTAAGGAATTTCCAGAGTTAACCATCCCTGAGACCAGGTGTGGTAACTTGTATGTCTAAAGTTTAGTGAAGATGTTAGGTACAGAGGGACTTTTTGTAAAAGTACTTTAGAAATTAAAAGATAGCAATGTATCAACCTACGTGACATCAAAGACGGCCAACCAGCTTTCTGGTAGTGAATACAGTGATGAGTACTAAAATTGTCACCGGTAATAAAGCGAAGTGCACGATAAACTGCCTCTAACGGCTTTAAGGAAGTGGCAGATGTGTTCATATAGATGATGTCGCCATAGTCTACAGTAGGACCGATAGGAACGTCGACTGCATAATCTGCTCTCTACTACTGAGTGAGAGGCAGGATCTATTTCTATAGAAGAAGACAATTTTTATTCTCAGTTTCTTAACTAACTCATCAATATGCTTTTTAAAAGACAGCTTTTCATCTATCCAAATGCCCAGATATTTGTAAGCAGGGACACAACCAATATGGACACTATCCAAAGTACATATGCTTAAATAATCAGAGTTATTTTTATGTTCTCTAGAGAACAACACATACTTAGTGTTACCTGCATTCAATACTCATTTCAGGTCAATAAAGTTTTTCTGTAATACAATGAATGCAGACTGTAGTTCAGATAGAGCCTGCTCAAACGTGGTGGCAATAGCATACCCAACAGTATCATCTGCATTTTTACAGACAAGTAGATATTGTTAATGTAAACAGTAAAATGTACGGGACCCAGAATTGACCCCTGCGGGACACCTTTCGTAATTTCCAGGAAACCTGATTTAACACCATCAGTAAATACACATTGAGTTCTATCTGTCAAGTAATTTTTTAACCAGTTACATACAATTAGCCGTGAGTGATCAACAGTATGAAAAGTCTTTGGCAGGTCAATGAAGAGGGCAGCACAATGTTGCGTTTTATCCATGCAGTTAACCACATCATTTATAACTAGAACTAGGTATACAGTAGAGATTGTGCTATGACCTGGTCTAAAACCCAACTGATTTAGAATACATTTCAAAGATAAGAAAGATCTTAGTTGAGAATTCATCAAGGATTCTAATATTTTAGCTAGGCAAGAAAGTTTATAAATAGGACAATAATTATTTAGGTCACAAGGGTCATCACCTGTGTGAAAGGGGAATATATGGGCCACCTTCCAAAAATACAAACAAGATCTTTGTTTTATTTGTCATGGTGCGATACAATGGACTTATAACTATGTTGTATGATTTATGAATAGCAAAGGGATATTGGAGATTGACTTTATTCAGTCAGTTCGACAGCTTTATAAACTAGTCAACACTTGTTGTTCAGTCGTCAATCAAAGCACAGTAAATAGCCTATGCGCCCTGACTCCATGTCTGGATATATGAAAGTTGAAACACGCAAAATAAAATAAATACGCACAAAACTATGATTAAGTGGATTTAAACTCATCATTACCACTTAAATTACATGGGACGTGTAAATTCACTCACAGCAGATAAAGAAGCATCATGCTCTCCCTCCTCCGTGATAACCACAGCACACAAAATGAACACAGGTATTGAGAGGTGGGATAGACAGCAGACTGACAAACCAGCAGTTTCCCTGTCATCACTCACTTTGTGACTGACAGGTGCTTGTCCTCTCAATAGATCACTAGAAAATGCATATCTTTCATTCTAGCGGAAGAAGGCTTTTCTAACTAAGAACTTGAAACGTTTCAATGAAATTAAGCCTGACGTGAAGTGGAAAAAGTAGGAAAGAAGGATTTTATGTATCTCAAACAAAACATAGGGTTATCAGTAATCACTTTTTTTCATAATGTTTTATACCCTTTTATAGTGAGCAACTAAAAAAGGGTTTCTTAGTCCTATTCATGGCTGAACTTTTGTTTGACAATCCACATCCATTTGCAGTAGTCTTCTCACTCCAGTATGACTCTCATCCAGCCGTGCAATGTCTTACTAGAAAGACTGGGTTTCAATGTGAGGTTGGACAGACTGCCGGTTGGGGCACAATATCTTAGCAAAAGCCCTTCGAAAGCTGCTGTGGCAGAGAGGGTACAGGAAAGGGTTAATACCAGAGTTCAGCCACAAGAGCCAAAAAGTAATCTCGTACCAGTAGTGCTCCACACATCGCCCACTACAGGCTGCCCGGATTATCATCAATAGGGTGTATGGTGCCCAGCAGATCCCAAAAATGCACACTATAATGGCCAGCGACTTGGCAATCTTCTTGTCGCGGGAGAGGCGGGAGCCCTGTGAGCTCCTGCTGGGGGGCCTGTTGGGGGATTGAAGGGGCCTGGAAGTGATCCTGCAAGTGAGGCCCTTCTTGCTCTGCATGAAGGTGTGTCCGCTACAAGGCTCCCCATTGGAGGACGGCGACAGCTCCTCGTCCTTCTCTATCACAGCTGAAACAGCAGCTGGCTTGCTCGATGATGCCTTGCAAGTCAAAAACACAGTCAAGGCAGCACCCCCGTCCCTGAGACTGCCCCTGTCGCTGCGTGCCTTGGTGTCCTCCTTATGGATAGCCCTGCTCTTGGTCCTCCGCTGGATGTTCAGGTAGATGCTCAGGTTGAAGAAGGCCACAGAGATAAACGGGGTGAAGAACTCAATCGTAGACGCACTGAGTAGGAAGTACCAGGTGCAGTAGAACTCAGCGAAACACTCATCGGCAAGGACGATGCTTTTTCCCACGACCAGCTCCCAGAAGATGATAGCAGGGCCATAGAGAAGGAAGGCTAACACCCACACAGTCACTATCTTTACCACAGCATGGTGGGTCATGCTCCGCTGGGCTCTGTATTTCACCTGTGAGTAGAGTGGTGAAGTGAAATAAAGCCCATACAATACTTCACAATAAAATCATATATCACAATCATTAAATCATTATAATACATAAGTAATAATCTGCATAATCCATACATATCTCTCAATTTGTAGGTGTTTATTGGATCCACACATTAAGCACCTGAGGCATTATTTGGACATATGGGAAAGGTATGATTTCCTTCGGTAATAGGGTTCAAGGGCCCTTTTCTCCATGGTGTGTCAGTGAAGCCAGAAGAGAATGAGAGTCAGGCTGTGTCATCAAACTGAACAACTTGACTTTGGACTCTATTGGGCTCTATTGAATCTGTAACGCTGAAGTGTTACAGATTCCGTGATAGAAATGTAAAGGTAATTTCCGATTGAGCCGGCATATGCCGTGTTTACTGTGAATGCAATCTCCGCTAAAGATGGAACATTGCCTTTAAATTTCAATCATGCTTTAAAGCTGAACATTCACAATGCGGATTGAATAGAGCCCTTTGTTTTCTGTCATGGGTGTGTCTAGATACCGATATGTGAGCATTTCTCCTTTGCCAAGATAATCCATCCATCTGACAGGTGTGGCATCTCAAGAAGTTGATTAAACAGCATGATCATTACACAGGTGCACCTTGTGCTGGGGACAATAAAAGGCCACTCTTAAATATGCAGTTTTGTCACACAACACAATGCCACAGATGTCTCAATTTTGAGGGAGTGTGCAATTGCTCTCCCAGGCCCCTGCCCCTGCCCAGTCATGTGAAATCTATAGATTAGGGCCTAATGAATGTATTTTAAATGAACTGTAACTCAGTAAAATATTTGAAATTGTTCATATTTTTGTTCAGTATGAATTCCAGAAGGAAATTAGCTATAGCAGTTACAAAGTGACAAAAGCCCCTCTTAGATCACACCATGGCACCATTTGTTGTTATGTAGTCTGTCCAAAATGTTTTGGTAAGAGTCTTGGTCCCATGTAAGAAACATCAATCTTTTTAGTTCATAACTCTGTCATGAACAATATTAATTTGCCAAAACTAGCATTTCAGATGAATGATTGTGAGAGACTGGGCTGTATTCATGATTAGATAGTGCCCCTTACAGGTCAACAAAACTATGGGCTCTATTCAATCTGTATCGCTGAAGTGTTACAGAGAGCGCACTAGAAATGTAAAGGTAATTTCCTATTGAGCCGACATCTGCAGCATTTACCGTGAATGCAGACTCCGCTAACATGGGAACATTGCCTTTAAATTTCAATCACACTGATGATTTTCCATGATACGTTTTGAATAGAGCCCTATATCTAGATAACGTTCAATGTTAGCTGCAAACTCACAGGCAAGAATGCAAGGTAGGTGAACCATTGTCCAGTTTAGTATTCAGACCAGAATATCCAGGGATACTTTATCTAGCATTCAAAAGCAGGCAAAAGGTCAGAGAGTAGCACGCTGGTCCACAAGGACAAAACCCACTCAGTCTGGATTTCCAACAGAGCTCATTCAGAGTCACTGCCACCCCAACACTGTGGATCCCATCAAGACATTAAAGTCCTACTGCCAGTGGTTGTCTACCCATTCTGCAGGATCTCTGTATTGGTAACAGGCCTAGTGAACCTCTTCAGTGAGGAAAGGATGGACACATGAACAGTAAAACATACAGTAGCTACATTTGAAAACGCATTTGTGTACGCGTGCAAACGTGTCTACATGCTTGCATTCTTGGGTATATATGTGTGCATGTTGTCCATGCATGCCTTCGTGTGGCACAGTGGCTCTCTATACTCACTGCTCTGGTGACGGAGAGGAATCGGTCGTAACTGATGAGGACGATGTTGAAGACAGAGGCAGTACACAGCAGGTAGTCCATGAGGAGCCACAGCTTACAGAGAGTTCTGCCCAGCACCCAGCGGCCTGTCAGGATGTAGGGGATGTATACAGGGATGCAGAAGGCACCTGCAAGGATACACACTGTGTACAGACTGATCCCCAAACAATGATTGCCTAGCGCCATAATCAATGCCAGAGTTAATTTTCACAGCTGAGTAACTTCCAACAAGCCTGCTGGCAAGTGGCAGAATTGTGTGTATAAATAATGACCAAAGATGTGTTTCAATTTCCATTCAGGAACCATCATGAATAATTTTAAGAGCTGTATAAATCAGTTAATAATCCTTTGCTATGATGAACTTTCAAAAATAATTTCCAATAAACATATATTTCCACAAGTATTATCCATTATAATGGCACTTCACAGTGTCTTATATACTGAAGCTACGCAAATGAACAAACCATTGGCATTATCCCACGACAGAGCCCTTCTCGATATATATAGATAGATAGATAGATAGATAGATAGATAGATAGATAGATAGATAGATAGATAGATAGATAGATAGATAGATAGATAGATAGATAGATAGATAGATAGATAGATAGGCATACAGACTACTTACCAACAAGAAAATCTGAAAGAGCAAGGTTGAGGAAGAAGTAGTTGCTTTGATTTCTTAGGCTCTTGTCAACAATGAAAGCCAGGATAACAAGTGCGTTACCAGCCACAACCACGACTACCAGAGTTATCATAAGCACGGCCAGGATCACCTTCGTATAGCCCGGGAGAGCCGCTCCAGCTTCGTGGACTGTGGCCGAGTCGCTGCCGGGAGTGAAGTTGGAGCTTGTATTAGATTCCGGGATATAAACTCCCATAGTTACTCCTACAATAAACCCATTACACTTGACTTAGTTTTGAAACTCTGAATCAATGTGATTTCCATAGATATCTTCCAACCTTGTTATTAAGAGAGACAGAAACACGAATAAGAAAGATGTCTTTGGAATAAAAGCTTCGTTCTGAATAACAATTTCCCCAGCTGTAAAACTACATTCGTCCGTGTCTGCTCTCGTGGAGGAGGATGCAGTGATTTATCCGTTATCAAACAGGCAGGTTATTGGCGCATAGGTTCGGGTTCATGTGCTACGCTACTTTTTAGAGAAGTCAGATTGCAATGGGTGGTATGGGACAAAAATATCCACCACCAGCGCGCACCAGGATTTCTTGAACATTTGTTTATAGCCCATTTAGTATTATAGTTGGAATAAAACCATTGAATATAAAACTGATCACTGCATATGATTTGGCATGATATTATCCAACAGACACATTGACACAATGTGTTAACATAGGCTATAGCCTGACCACAATCATGACCTTTTCACCTTTCTGAGAGAGAGAGAGATGTACTGGATATTGC
Source organism: Oncorhynchus gorbuscha (assembly GCF_021184085.1). Taxonomy (NCBI): domain Eukaryota; kingdom Metazoa; phylum Chordata; class Actinopteri; order Salmoniformes; family Salmonidae; genus Oncorhynchus; species Oncorhynchus gorbuscha. The sequence goes on along the minus strand of NC_060178.1, from coordinate 29,372,696 downwards.
ACAATGTGCACAGAGAAAGTAAGGCTGATGGCTGGATTGAATCCCTTTTCTACAGAGGTAGGCTATGAGAAAGAAATCAGCCATGAAGGGAGAATGTAAAATAATGTGGCTTCATTTAGCTTTGTTTTTGTGTGTGTTTTTATCCTAAAATAAAACACACACATATATGGTGTGTGTTCTTAGGCTCGACGCATTGCAGAGTGCCATGGTATATTGGCCATATACCACAAACCCCACAAAGTTGCCTTATTGCTATTAGGAACTGATTACTAACGTAATTAGAGCAGTAAAAAGAAATGTTCCGTCATACCCATGGTATACGGTCTGATATACCACGGCTGTCAGCCATTCAGGGCTCGAACCACCCAGTTTATAATCATTATTTTAACCCAGTTCCATCACATTCTCCCCCATACAGACCGTAATCATTTTGGGTTTATATACTTCTATGGTCTCTATGGTCTTCCCCAACACTTCCTTCCCAAAGCCCCATAAGTTTGATCCCAGAAATGAAAGGTCTGGACTCATTTGAGCCTCATCGGTCCACTTGACAGAGAAGAAAAATGACAAGGTCAAACATTCTATCAGTAGGAAATACACTCAAACCTTCTAGCTATAAAACTGACAGTTTTACGACATACACTATATATAGAAAAGTATGTGGACACCCCTTCATATGATTGGATTCGGCATATTCAGCCACACACGTTGCTGCCAGGTGTTTAAAAGACAAACATTGGCAGTAGAATGGCCTTACTGAAGAGCACAGTGACATTCAATGTGACACTGTCATAGGATGCCATCTTTCCAACAAGTTTGTCAGTTTGTCAAGTTTCTGCCCTGCTGGAGATGCCCCGGTCAACTGTAAGTGCTGTTATTGGGAAGTGGATATGTCTAGGAGCAACAACGGCTCAGTCGTGAAGTGGTAGGCCACACAAGCTCACAGAATGGGACCTCCTACTCCTGAAGCACGTAGCATGTAAAAATAATCTGTCCTCAGTTGCAACACTCACCACTGAGTTCCATACTTCATCTGGAAGCAATGTCAGCAATATAACTGTTCGTTGGGAGCTTAATGAAATGGGTTTCCATGGTCGAGCAGCCGCAGACAAGGCTAAGATCACCATGCACAATGCCAAGTGTTGGCTGGAGTGGTGTCGAGAATTTGGACTCTGGAGCAGTGGAAACGCGTTCTCTGGAGTGATGAATTACTCTTCACCATCTGGCAGTCCGACGGACAAATTTGGGTTTGGTAAATGCTAGGAGAACGCTACCTGCCCATAATGCCAACTGTAAAGTTTGGTGGAGGATGAATAATGGTCTGTGGCTGTTTTTATGGTTTGGGCTATGCTCCTTGGTTCCAGTGAAGGGAAATCATAACACTACAGCATACAATGACATTCTAGATGATTCTGTGCTCCCAACTTTGTGACAACAGTTTGGGGAAGGCCCTTTCCTCTTTCAGCATGACAATGCCGCTGTGCGCAAAGTGAGATCCATACAGAAATGTTTTGACGAGATCGGTGTGGAAGAACTTAACTTACCTGCACAGAACCCTGAACTCAACCCCATCAAACACCTTTGGGATGAATTGGAAAGCCGACTACGAGTCCACAAACTCTTGGTCGTGTATTGTACATAATGAAGACAGTTGTGTGTGGATGGAATACTGTATTTGAAAATGGTTTGTGTATCACTGTATCACTGCAAAAAGCCCTTATGCTCTTTAGTGTGCATTGAAATGTCAGTGATACAGCCAAATGACACTGAGTAAATTGCATAGTGATTCAATGTAATGACAGTTGTTAAGCAATAACTATCAAGTATGAAGGTAAGACCCAGATGCAGACCACGTCGAATAAACAATAGTTTAATATTCCAACAGAGGCAGGCAATAGACAGGTCAAGGTAGGCAGGGGTCAGTAAACCAGAGGTGGGGCAACGGTACGGGCGGCAGTCAGGCTCAGGGTCAGGGGCAGGCAGAGTGGTCAGGCAGACGGGCTCGGAGTCAGTACAGGCAGGGGTCAAAGGTGGGCGACACCTGGAGGGGTGTGGAGACAATCACAAAGACAGATCAGGGTGTGACAGATAACCCTGACATAGAAATGGGAGAAAGTATCAGAGTACAAAAATTTCCCACTGAAATTATTCTTAGTGTTTCAAAATGTTTTGTATTAATGTTGTTCTTTGATCATTATATTTTAAGCACCTATGAAAATCTGCACCTATGAAATTGCTTATCTGCATATTACCTTAAACAGCTCTCCTATGGTGGCCTTCGTGATGATCATGAGTGAGATGCACAAAGATCATGCCCCCTAAATAAATGCTAACCTCCCCTGTTATTGGTAATGGTGAGAGATTAGCATTTATTTAGGGGGTATGATATTTATACCTCTTTAACGTTCTCACTCATCATTATACACAATTTATTCATGATTATCCATAATCATGGTAGGATGCACATTAATATATACGTGTTTAGAAACATATTCTATTCTTATTTACAATAAAAGTGACTCCAAAATGACACAATACATTTTTTACCATTCATTTCTATTGGGTATAACATAATCCGAGACAAAAAAAAACTGCAAATGCATCAGTGGAGGTACCTCAGAGGAGAAAGGGGAGGACCATCTTCTCAGTGAATTTCATAAAAATAAAAATAGGGAAACATTAAAAAGTTATCCTTATTTAGAAAAAGCTACACTAAATATATTCACATCACCAAATAATTGATTAAAACACACTGTTTTGCAATGGAGGTCTACAGTAGTCTCAGCTGCACTCTGTAGGGTAGCACCACAGCTAGCTTCTGTCCTTTGAGTACATTGGCTTCAACACAAAACCTAGGAGGCTCATGGTTCTCACCCCCTTCCATAGACTTAGACAGTAATTATGACAACTACCGGAGGACATCCTCCAACCTACCAGAGCTCTTGCAGCATGAACTGACATGTTGTCCACCCAATCAAAAGATCAGAGAATGAATCTAGTACTGAAAGCACAAGCTACAGCTAGCCAGCACTGCAGTGCATAAATTGTGGTGAGTAGTTAGTTGACTCAAAGAGAGAGAAAGACAATAGTTTAACAGTTTTTAACAAATACATTTTTTCCCAAATTAAGGAGAAGCAAGAGAGAGAGAGATAGTTATAATATATATAATAATAATAATATATGCCATTTAGCAGACGCTTTTATCCAAAGCGACTTACAGTCATGTGTACATACATTCTACGTATGGGTGGTCCCGGGGATCGAACCCACTACCCTGGCGTTACAAGCGCCATGCTCTACCAACTGAGCTACAGAAGGACCACATATTTGGTTGTTTAAAAAAAATCACTTTCACTTAGCTAGAAATGCAGCTAGTTAGTTTAGCCTACTCAAACACCTGGCTCAAACAGATAAGGATGCTATGTTAGCTAGCTGGCTATGGCTATCCAACACTGGAACTTTTCCAAGTCAAGGTAAGCTTTTGGTTTTATTAATTTATTGCCACCGGGGCCTGCCGGTGTAACTACCTAAACTGCTTTTTGACTGTACACTGTATTGCATGATTGTAGCAGGTTCACTAATGTGTTTGTTCTAGTAGCTGTGTTGACTATGATGTGACAATGATGTAGGCTGTGTGAAGCGTTTAGCTGTCATGATAGGAAGGTTTGGCTTGGAAAGTTTTTTTGCCTGGTCACAGACAGCTGATGTGTTGTGCACTGAAGTCCACAAGCAAAGGGAAAAGGTGAGAGAAGGAGAGCATGTAGATAGTTGCGAGAAGGATTTATATATACAACTTTATATATACAATGAGCAAAGTGATCATGTTGTTTTTATGTCGCTGATATGAAAGTGAACAGTGTTTGCGTGAGATCAGGGCTGTATTCCTTCTGCCGATTCTGTTGAAAAATATTTCTTAAACAGAACCAAACGGAACGAAACAGGGATAAAAATACCTGAATTTGTCCAATAGAAACTCACATTTGCAACTGTTTGACAAATGATTACACCATAGATCAGCTAGATGCAGGCAAGAGTGTGCAAAGAAGTATTGAATGTGTCACTGTCTGTCACCTTGATCACTAAAATTTCTGTCAACCTGTGCACCTAGGTTGTAAACTTTAATTCATAGACTAAATTGTAGAAACCTCCTGATGGGTACAGAGAACATTCTAGCATCATGTAATAGCCTAAACCTATCGATGTAACATTGAGCTGGGTGAATAGAATATGAATGACAGTCATCCAATATGCTGTAATAGAAATAAGGCCATGCTCATAATTTTTTAAATCATCCTTCCTCATCTTAAGCGGCACCGACCACCACTGAAATGCATCATTGCGTGCTAGGAATGTGGGACCAAATACTAAACTTTTGACAAAATGTAATACACTATAAGCGAATTTGTCAAAATACTTATGACATCTTCAAATGGGGGGACTAGATACATCATGTGTTCTCATTTCTAAACGGTAAAACATATGTATGAAAATACCCTGTCGCCTCATATAAAACATTAAATCTCAAATCCAAAATGCTGGCGTTGTCACGTTCTGACCTTTATTTCCTTTGTTTTGTCGTTATTTAGTATGAGTTGGGGTGGGCAGTCTACGTTTGTTTTTCTATGATTTTGGGATTTCTATGTTTCGGCCTAGTATGGTTCTCAATCAGAGGCAGGTGTCATTAGTTGTCTCTGATTGAGAATCATACTTAGGTATTCTGGGTTTCACTGTTTGTTTGTGGGTGATTGTCTATGTTAGTTGCTTGTGTCAGCACAGTTCTTATGATAGCTTCACAGTCGTTATTTGTTTATTGTTTTTGTACAGTTTACTTCGTGTTTTTTGTCATGTATTGAATGATGCATTCACACCACGCTGCGCTTTGGTCCACTTCTTACGACGATCGTGACAGGCGTGTAGAGCCAAATCAAAAGTTTTAGCTTCACTGTCCAAAAAAGTGTAAGCAGGGGTAAAGTGACAAGGCATCAGGATATATAATACTAAAAGTAAAGAAAAGTAGCACCTGTGTGTGTAACAATGTGTGTGTATTTATGTGTGCGTGGATAGAGACCTGTGAGTGTGCATATATCCAGCCAGTGCAGGTAGAGTCACTGCAGACCACGTGTAACCATGCCAGCCTAGGACGTCCACATACGGCTTCTTCACCTGCGGGGTCGTCTGAGACCAGCCTCTTGGACAGCTGATGAAACTGTGGGTTTGCACAACCGAATAATTTCTGCACAAACGGTCAGAAACCGTCTCAGGGAAGTTCATCTGCGTGCTCGTTGTCCTCACCAGGGTCTTAACCTTACGGGAGTTTGGTGTTGTAACCAACGTCAGTGGGCAAATGCTCATCTTTGATGGCCACTTGCATGCTGGAGAAGTGTGCAGCAGCTACTCTTTCTGGGGTCCAGCAACATTAAGGCAGTTATACAAAATTTTAAAAACTACATGACGTGACATTTCATAATACTTTACCAAATACATTTAGTGTTTTCGCTTGGACCACTACTCCACTATCACATATTTACAATACAACATCCATGTGTCTGTGTGTGTGTAGAGTACGTGTCTTGTGTGTCTGTGCCAGTGTTTGTGTTTCTTCACAGTCCCCACTGTTCTATAAGGTGTATTTTTATCTGTTTTTTAAAATCAAATTTTACTGCTTGCATTAGTTACTTGATGTGGTCATGTCTCTATGTAGTACTGTGCGCCTCCCATAGTCTGTTCTGGATTTGGCGACAGTGAAGATACCTCTGGTGGCATGTCTTGTGGGGTATGAATGGGTGTCGGAGCTGTGCCAGTAGTTCAAACAGATAGCTCACTATATTCAACATATCAATACCTCTCACAAATAACATCTCTCCTCCACTTTGAGCCAGGAGAGATTGACATGCATATTATTAATGTTAGCTCTCTGTGTACATCCAAGGGCCAGCCGTGCTGCCCTTTTCTGAGCCAATTGCAATTTTCCTAAGCCCCTCTTAGTGCACCTGACCACACGACTGAACAGTAGTCCAGGCGCGACAACTAGGGCCTGTAGGACCTGCCTTGTTGATAGTGCTGTTAAGAATGCAGAGCATCGCTTTATTATGGACAGACTTTTCCCCATCCTAGAAACTGTTGTATCAATATGTTTTGACCATGACTGTTTACAATCCAGGGTTACTCAAAGCAGTTTAGTCTACTCAGCTAAATTTCCACATTATTCATTACACGATTTAGTTGAGGTTTAGGGTTTAGTGAATGATTTTTCCCAAATACAATGCTTTTAGTTTTTGAAATATTTAGAACTAACATATCATTGCCACCCATTCTGAAACGAATGCAGCTCTTTGTTCAGTGTTGGCATGTCATTAGTAAAGATTGAAAAATGTAAGGGGCCTAGACAGCTGCCCTGGGGATTTTGTTGGAGAGACTTCCATTAATGAATACCCTCTGTGTTCTGTTAGACAGGTAACTCTTTATTCACAATATAGCAGGGGGTGTAAAGCCATAACACACAAATTTTTCCAGCAACAGACTATGATCGATGTCAAAAGCCACACTGAATCTAACAAAACAGCCCCACAATCTTTTTATCATTAATTTAACTCAGCCAATCATCAGTCATTTGTGTGCTGAAGTACTGTGCTTGTTGAATGTCCTTCCCTATAAGCATGCTGAAAGTCTGTTGTCAATTTGTTTACTGTGAAATAGTTTTGTATCTGGTCAAACACCATTTTTTCCCTATAGTTTACTAAGGGTTGGTAACAGGCTGATTGGTTGGCTATTTGAGACAGTAAAGGAGGCTTTAATATTGTTAGGTAGGGGGAATAACTTTTGCTTCCCTTCATGCTTGAGGGCACACATTTTCTAAGTAGGCTTAAATTGAAGTTATGGCATATAGGAGTCACAATATAATTCACTATTTTCCTCGGTAATTTTTCATCCAAGTTGTCAGACCCCGGTGGCTTGTCATTGTTGATAGACAAAAATAATTTTAACCTCTTCCACACTTACTTTACAGAATTCAAAATTACAATGCTTGTCTCAATTTGGTCAGATATACTTGGCTGCATAGTGTCAGCGTCTGTTGCTGGCATGTCATGGCTAAATTTGCTAATCTTGCCAATTAAAAAAATCGTTAAAGTAGTTGGCAATATCAGTGGGTTTTGTGATGAATGAGCCATCTGATTCAATGAATGATGGAGCGGAGTTTGCCTTTTTGCCCAAAACTTCATTTAAGGTGCTCCATAGCTTTTTACTATCATTCTTTATGTCATTTATCTTTGTTTTATAATGTAGTTTCTTCTTCTTTTTATTCAGTTTAGTCACGATTTCTTAATTTGCAGTTTGCCAATCGATTGTACAGCCAGAAGTACTTGTCATTTCTTTTGCTGCATCCCTCTCAACCATACCATTTTTCAATTTCTCATCAATCCACTGGGATTTAACAGTTTTTAAAGTAATTTTCTTAATGGATGCATGTTTATTAGTAACTGAGATAAGCAGATTCATAAATGTGTCTAGTGCAGCGTATGGTTGGTCGTCATTACACACAACAGACCAACAAATATTCTTTACATCAACAACATAGGAATCACTACAATACTACTTTTAAAGCACATTTCTGCAGCATTAGTAAAGATGTGATCAATACATGTTGATGATTTCATTCCTGTGCTGTTTGTAACTACCCTGGTAGTCTGACTGATAACATGAACCAGGTTGCAGGCACTAGTTACAGTTTGAAACTCTCTCTTGTGTGGGCAGCCTGATGAAAGCCAGTCAATATTTAAATCACCCAAAAAATATACCTCTCTACTGATATCACATACTTTACTTGGGGCAATGATAAGTCATTGTTTCAATGCAGGCTTATATTGCTGTGAAAGGATCCAGAAACTCAAATGATTTCGGTGGATCCCCATTCTCCTTGAAATATGAGCTTTATTTCCAGAAGGTATCAAAATGGTCAATGAAAGTTGTGAATGGTATGGGCAGGCATAAGATACGGACAACGAACACAATTGCATTTTATCGATGACAATTTGAATGTACAGAGATTACGAAATCATGAGGACCATTGTCATGCCATTCATCCGCCACAATCACCTCATGTTTCAGCATGATAAAGCACGGCCCCATGTTGCAAGGATCTGTACACAATTCCTGGAAGCTGAAAATGTCCCAGTTCTTCCATGGCCTGTATAGTCACCAGACATGTCACCCATTGAGAATGTTTGGGATGCTCTGGATCAACATGTACGACAGCGTGTTCCAGTTCCCTCTTATATCCAGCAACATTGCACACCCATTGAAGAGGAGTGGGACAACATTCCACAGGCCACAATCAATAGCCTAATCAACTCTAAATCAAATCAAATTTTATTTGTCACATACACATGGTTAGCAGGTGTTAGTGCGAGTGTAGCGAAATGCTTGTGCTTCTAGTTCCGACAATGCAGTAATAACCAACAAGTAATCTAGCTAACAATTCCAAAACTACTACCTTATAGACACAAGTGTAAAGGGATAAAGAACATGTACATAAAGATATATGAATGAGTGATGGTACAGAGCGGCATAGGCAAGATACAGAAGATGGTATTGAGTGCAGTATATACATATGAGATGAGTGTGTAAACAAAGTGGCATAGTTAAAGTGGCTAGTGATACATGTATTACATAAGGATGCAGTAGATGATATAGAGTACAGTATATACGTATACATATGAGATGAATAATGTAGGGTATGTAAACATTATATTAGGTAGCATTGTTTAAAGTGGCTAGTGATATATTTTACATCATTTCCCATCAATTCCCATTATTAAGTGGCTGGAGTTGAGTCAGTGTGTTGGCAGCAGCCACTCAATGTTAGTGGTGGCTGTTTAACAGTCTGTGATTTGTACGCCGAGGAACTTAAAACTTACTACCCTCCTCACTACTGTTCCATCGATGTGGATAGGGGGGTGTTCCCTCTGCTATTTCCTGAAGTCCACAATCATCTCCTTAGTTTTGTTGATGTTGAGTGTGAGGTTATTTTCCTGACACCACACTCCGAGGGCCCTCACCTCCTCCCGGTAGGCCGTCTCGTCGTTGTTGGTAATCAAGCCTACCACTGTTGTGTCGTCCGCAAACTTGATGATTGAGTTGGAGGCGTGCGTGGCCACGCAGTCGTGGGTTAACAGGGAGTACAGGAGAGGGCTCAGAACGCACCCTTGTGGGGCCCCAGTGTGGAGGATCAGCGGGGTGGAGATGTTGTTGCCTACCCTCACCACCTGGGGGCAGCCCTTCAGGAAGTCCAGTACCCAGTTGCACAGGGCGGGGTTGAGACCCAGGGTCTCGAGCTTGATGACGAGCTTGGAGGGCACTATGGTGTTAAATGCCGAGCTGTAGTCGATGAACAGCATTCTCACATAGGTATTCCTCTTGTCCAGATGGGTTAGGGCAGTGTGCAGTGTGGTTGAGATTGCATCGTCTGTGGACCTATTTGGGCGGTAAGCAAATTGGAGTGGGTCTAGGGTGTCAGGTAAGGTGGAGGTGATATGGTCCTTGACTAGTCTCTCAAAGCACTTTATGATGACGGAAGTGAGTGCTACGGGGTAGTAGTCGTTTAGCTCAGTTACCTTAGCTTTCTTGGGAACAGGAACAATGGTGGCCCTCTTGAGGCATGTGGGAACAACAGACTGGGATAGGGATTGATTGAATATGTCCGTAAACACACCAGCCAGCTGGTCTGCGCATGCTCTGAGGGCGCGGCTGGGGATTCCGTCTGGGCCTGCAGCCTTGCGAGGGTTGACACGTTTAAATGTTTTCCTCACATCGGCTGCAGTGAAGGAGAGTCTGCATGTTTTAGTTGCAGGCAGTGTCAGTGGCACTGTATTGTCCTCAAAGCGGGCAAAAAAGTTATTTAGTCTGCCTGGGAGCAAGACATCCTGGTCCATGACGGTGCTGGTTTTCTTTTTGTAATCCGTGATTGACTGTAGACCCTGCCACATACCTCGTGTCTGAGCCGTTGAATTGAGATTCTACTTTGTCTCTATACTGACGCTTAGCTTGTTTGATTGCCTTGTGGAGGGAATAGTTACACTGTTTGTATTCGGTCATGTTTCCAGTCACCTTGCCCTGATTAAAAGCAGTGGTTCGCGCTTTCAGTTTCACGCGAATGCTGCCATCAATCCACGGTTTCTGGTTTGGGAATGTTTTAATCGTTGCTATGGGAACGACATCTTCAACGCATGTTCTAATGAACTCGCACACCGAATCAGCGTATTCGTCAATGTTGTTGTCTGACGCAATACGGAACATATCCCAGTCCACGTGATGGAAGCAGTCTTGGAGTGTGGAATCAGATTGGTCGGACCAGCGTTGAACAGACCTCAGCGCGGGAGCTTCTTGTTTTAGTTTCTGTCTGTAGGCAGGGATCAACAAAATGGAGTCGTTGTCAGCTTTTCCGAAAGGAGGGCGGGGCAGGGCTTTATATGCGTCGCGGAAGTTGGAATAGCAATGATCCAAGGTTTTTCCAGCCCTGGTTGCGCAATCGATATGCTGATAAAATTTAGGGAGTCTTGTTTTCAGATTAGCCTTGTTAAAATCCCCAGCTACAATGAATGCAGCCTCCGGATATATGGATTCCAGTTTGCAAAGAGTCAAATAAAGTTCATTCAGAGCCATCGATGTGTCTGCTTGGGGGGGAATATATACGGCTGTGATTATAATCGAAGAGAATTCCCTTGGTAGATAATGCGGTCTACATTTGATTGTGAGGAATTGTAAATCAGGTGACCAGAAGGACTTGAGTTCCTGTATGTTGTTGTGGCCACACCACGTCACGTTAACCATAAAGCATACGCCCCCTGTCACGGTCTGACCATCGTTCGTATGTGTTTTCCTTGTTTTAGTGTTGGTCAGGACGTGAGCTGGGTGGGCATTCTATGTTGTGCGTCTGGTTTGTCTATTTCTATGTTTGGCCTGATATGGTTCTCAATCAGAGGCAGGTGTTAGTCATTGTCTCTGATTCGGAACCATATTTAGGTAGCCTGTTTTGTGTTGGGTTTTGTGGGTGATTGTCTTTAGTGTCTTGATGTCCTTGTGCTGTGTGTATGTGCACCAGTATTAGGCTGTTTCGGTTTACGTTACGTTTATTGTTTTGTAGTGTTTGTATTGATTTGTGTTTACGTTTCTTCATTAAACATGAATCGCAATCTACACGCTGCATTTTGGTCCGACTCTCCTTCACCTAAAGAGAACCGTTACACCCCTGCTCTCTTCTTACCAGAAAGATGTTTGTTTCTGTCGGCGCGATGCGTGGAGAAACCAGTTGGCTGCACCGTCTCCGATAGCGTCTCTCCAGTGAGCCATGTTTCCGTGAAGCAAAGAACGTTACAGTCTCTGATGTCCCTCTGGAATGCTACCCTTGCTCGGATTTCATCAACCTTGTTGTCAAGAGACTGGACATTGGTGAGGAGAATGCTAGGGAGTGGTGCACGATGTTCCCGTCTCCGGAGTCTGACCAGAAGACCACTTCGTTTTCCCCTTTTTCAAAGTCGTTTTATGGGGTTCGCCGACTGGGATCCATTCCGTTGTCCTGGGTGAAAGGCAGAACACAGGATCCGCTTCGCGAAAGTCATATTCTTGGTCGTACTGATGGTGAGTTGACGCTGCTCTTATGTTCAGTAGTTCTTCTCGACTGTATGTAATGAAACCTAAGATGACCTGGGGTACCAATGTAAGAAGTAACACATAAAAAAAACTGCATAGTTTCCTAGGAACGCGAAGCGAGGCGGCCATCTCTGTCGGCGCCGGATGTTGAAGGAGATGTGTCGGGCTGCACGAGGCAAATTGTGGTCACACTAGATATTGACTGGTTTTTCAGATCCACGCCCCTACTAGATATCTGTGACCCACAAATGCATATCTGTATTCTCAGTCATGTGAAATCCATAGGTTAGGGCGTAACTAATTTATTTCAAATGACTGATTTCCTTGTGAACTGTAACTCAGTAAAATCTTTGAACTTGTTGCATGTTGGTTTATATTCTTCTTCAGTATATATATATATTCCCAAACTGTTTTGACAGCAATAATTAGCAAGAAAGAGCAGCAATAATTGAGCAGCACTGCATAAAGTATACTATGTGTAATCTGTCATGTAAATGATAGATAAATGGAGGGGTGGAATGATAATTTACAACTCATATTTAAAGACTCACTTAGGACTATATTGACAAATAAACTGACTCTGTATGAAAAGAGTGTTGGAAAGCCTGCCCAACACCTCTAACAGATAAACCACTCCAACAGAGGATTTCAAAACATATTTTTATGCCTCCTGAACCTCCACACATTTGCAGGTTTAAAATCTGACTGAAAACAGCAAATCTCTACTCATAAACCTGGACTGACACATTGAGATACAAAAGAAGATTGATTCCCTGATACAGTTGGCATGGTAATGGATATTAAGGCTACTAAAGCAGAACTGTTTCAGCATAATGTACAGGGCATTTGGAAATGTGACTTTATTGTCTGTAAAACCCAGATGAAGTTTCTATTGAACACAATGTTGCTGATTCACAGTAGTTCTGTTGTCAAGAGGTTGTAGGGAGTCAACTACAGAGGTCCTCAAATATCAAAACATCTAGACACATTGGTGAGAGGAGGGAAGGGCGAGGGATACAGAAAGAGAGTGACTTTTTGGAAATTAAGACATTTTGGTTATAAAAAAAAGATTTAGTCCGGCAATCCCCAAAATTACAGCAATGTTCTGAGAACACTTTATGCACTTTCCTAATCATGTACGCAGCACTTTTTCATGAATATAAATGACACATTAATTTTACATTATGGTGATAAATGTTTTGACACAATGCCCGCTTAACCCGGAAGCCAACCACAATGTGTCGGAGGAAACACTGTACACCTTGTAAGCGTGCATGCGCCCGGCCCGCCACAGGAGTTGCTAGAGTGCTATGGGACAAAGAAATCTCGGCCTGCCAAACCGGGCAACGCTGAGCCAATTGTGCGCTGCCTCATGGGTCTCCCAGTCACAGCCAGCTGTGACACAGCCTGGGATCGAACCCGGGTCTGTAGGGACCACCGGGTCTGTAGGGATGCACAGGTCTGTAGGGACGCACTGCGATGTAGCGCCTTAGACCGCTGCGCCACTTGGGAGGCCCCTGCAAATTGATTTTAACAAACAATTGGTTCCCCACAAAATGCAGCCCTCCATTGAATTTCAAAATCCCGATCGAACCAAAAAGTTGACCCGCCCCTGATAGAGGATATCACTTTTACTTTGTCTCCTTGCTTGTTTACTTTTTGTTCTTCTCCCAGCTTTGGATGTCTCATCCTGCAAAACAATAAAGGAAAATAACACTGAATAAATGAGTCAAAAGAGAAGTTTCGAAGAGCACCACTTCATTACGAAGAGGGAAAACATATAGTATTCATCGACAACCAGTGAGTTGTTCACCCTGTTGTCAGTGTATCAGATTTCTATGCTTTAAGTGTAGCCAAATGTTTTGAGAATGACACAAATATTTATTTTCACAAAGTCTGCTGCCTCAGTGTCTTTAGATATTTTTGTCAGATGTTACTATGGAATACTGAAGCATAATTACAAGCATTTCATGTGTGTCAAGGGCTTTTATTGACAATTACATGAAGTTGATGCAAAGAGTCAATATTTGCAGTGTTAACCCTTCTTTTTCAAGACCTCTGCAATCCGCCCTGGCATGCTGTCAATTAACTTCTGGGCCACATCCTGACTGATGGCAGTCCATTCTTGCATAATCAATGCTTGGAGTTTGACAGAATTTGTGGGGTTTTGTTTGTCCACCTGCCTTTTGAGGATTGACCACAAGTTCTCAATGGGATTAAGGTCTGGGGAGTTTCCTGGCCATGGACCCAAAATATCGATGTTTTGTTCCCCGAGCCACTTAGTTATCACTTTTGCCTTATGGTAAGGTGCTCCATCATGCTGGAAACGTCATTGTTCGTCACCAAACTGATCCTGGATGGGTGGGAAAAGTTGCTCTCAGAGGATGTGTTGGTACCATTCTTTATTCATGGCTGTGTTCTTAGGCAAAATTGTGAGTGAGCCCACTCCCTTGGTTGAGAAGCAACCCCACACATGAATGGTCTCAGTATGCTTTACTGTTGGCATGACACAGGACTGATGATAGGGCTCACCAAGCTTTTTTCCGGATACTCCAAACAATTGGAAATTTGATTCATCAGAGAAAATGACTATCCCAGTCCTCAGCAGTCCAATCCCTGTACCTTTTGCAGAATATCAGTCTGTCCCTGTCATTTTTCCTGGAGAGATGTGGCTTCTTTGCTGCCCTTCTTGACACCAGGCCATCCTCCAAAAGTCTTTGCCTCACTGTGCATGCAGATGGACTCACACCTGCCTGCTGCCATTCCTGAGCAAGCTCTGTACTGGTGGTGCCCCGATCCGGCAGCTGAATCAACTTTAGAAGAAGGTCCTGTTGCTTGCTGGACTTTCTTGGGCGTCCTGAAGCCTTCTTCACAACAATTGAACCGCTCTCGAAGTTCTTGATGATCTGATAAATGGTTGATGTAGGTGCAATCTTACTGGCAGCAACATCCTTGCCTGTGAAGCCCTTTTGTGCAAAGCAATGATGACGGCACGTGTTTCCTTGCAGGTAACCATGTTTGACAAAGGAAGAACAGCTGGTCCTTTTGTGGCAGGGCTGAAATGCAGTGGAAATGTTTTTGGGGGATTCAGTTCATTTGCATGGCAAAGAGGTTACTTTGCAATAAATTGCAATTCATCTGATCACTCTTCATAACATTCTGGACTATATGCAAATTGCCATCATACAAACTGAGGCAGCAGACTTTGAAAATGTATTTGTGTGTCATTCTCAAAACTTTTGACCACGACTGTAGTTGCATAGCAAATGGCTATCCACGTTTCACATTACTACGCATATTTCTCTGATCTGAATCTGGAAATGAGAAATCGTTCAATATTCCACAAGAAGACCAAATTGGGGAAAAGGGGAAAGGGGATACCTAGTCAGTTGCACAGCTGAACGCATTCTGCCGGAATGCAATCAACCGACAATGTGTCTTCCGCATTTAACCCAACCCCTTTGAATCAGAGAGGTGCGGGGGGGGGGGGCTGCCTTAATCAACGTCCACATCATCGGCGCCTGTGGAGCAGTTGTTGTTGGGGGTTAACTGCCTTGCTCAAGGGCAGAACGACCATTGGTTTACTCACTACCGATACAAAAGTGCACCCATATTATAGCTAAAACTATGTCTATTTTGTTCTTTCCTCAGAGTTAGCTATATCAGCTGTTAGTTTATTTGCACCCCTTGTATGGAACAGTCTACAGAGTTCTCTACAACTGGATGTACTGATGCCGCTTGGGCAGTTCAACATGCATATTGGGGACCTCTTATGAGGAATGTGATTTTTTTTATTTGTTTCTCAAGTGTGTATGTGATTTTGTATTCTATTGTACTTGTGTGCATGCAGGGCTCCCCTGAGAAAGAGACATTGATCTCAATGGGATTCCCTGTTAAAATAAAGGTAAAATAAAAATTGACTGAAGCCTCATGTCATGTTCCCTGCTAAGCTCACTTTTTACAGCTAAACCGGTGATCATTTCAATGTACTGATTGTTAAGCCAACCACTTCACAGCGTAGTAAAATGACATAGTTCAATCCTGAAATTTGCAATAAGCATACTTGGTAATTTATCAAAATAAATTGGAGCCAAATCTAGCCTTCTATGAAAAGGGGTAACAATAAGGTCACATTAGGCAACCTATTTGCAAGCTTTACTGCCCCCAATGCATGACCATGGTCGTGAAAGGCATGTCCTCCCCCCTTTCTTAAAAGTATGATGTTGTTTCAGGAACACATTTCTGGGTCTGAACAGATTCAAAACACTGGTTCATTCCCTTTCAAGATGTTTTAGTCAGCTCTGTCAGAACAGGTACTTGCCTGGAAACCCGCCTAGAAGACCAGCATCCTGGAATCGCCTCTTCACTGTTGACATTGAGACTGGTGTTTGCAGGTACTATTTCATGAAGCTGCCAGTTGAGGATGTGTGAGGTGTCTGTTTCTCAAACTAGACACTAATGTACTTGTCCTCTTGCTCAGTTGTGCACCAGGGCCTCACACTCCTCTTTCTATTCTGGTTCGAGCCATTTTGCGCTGTTCTGTGACGAGAGTAGTCCACAGCGTTGTATGAGATCTTGAGTTTCTTGGCAATTTCTCACATGGAATAGCCTTCATTTTTCAGAACAAGAATTGACTTACATGTTTCAGACACACGGGGGGGACCTAGTGAATGACCTGCAGAGAGCAGGGACCAAAGTAACAAAGCCTACCATCAGTAACACTCTACGCCGCCAGGGACTCAAATCCTGCAGTGCCAGATGTGTCCCCCTGCTTAAGCCAGTACATGTCCAGGCCCGTCTGAAGTTTGCTTTTGGATGATCCAGAAGAAGATTGGGAGAATGTCATATGGTCAGATGAAACCAAAATATAACGTTTTGGTTAAACTCAACTCATCGTGTTTGGAGGACAAAGAATGCTGAGTTGCATCCAAATAACACCATACCTACTGTGAAGCATGGGGGTGGAAACATCATGCTTTGGGGCTGTTTTTCTGCAAAGGGACCAGGACGACTGATCCGTGTAAAGGAAAGAATGAAGGGGGCCATGTATCATGAGATTTTGAGTGAAAACCTCCTTCCATCAGCAAGGGCATTGAATGTGAAAGTGGCTGGGTCTTTCAGCATGACAATGATCCCAAACACACCGCCCGGGCAACGAAGGCATGGCTTCGTAAGAAGCATTTCAAGGTCCTGGAGTGGCCTAGCCAGTCTCCAGATCTCAACCCCATAGAAAATCTTTGGAGGGAGTTGAAAGTCTGTGTTGCCCAGCAACAGCCCCAAAACATCACTGCTCTAGAGGAGATCTGCATGGAGGAATGGGCCAAAATACCAGCAACAGTGTGTGAAAACCTTGTGAAGACTTACAGAAAACGTTTGACTTCTGTCATTGCCAACAAAGGGTATATAACAAAGTATTGAGAAACTTTTGTTATTGACCAAATACTTATTTTCCACCATAATTTGCAAATAAATTCTTTAAAAAATCCTACAATGTGAATTTCTGGATTTTTTTTCTCATTGTCTGTCATAGTTGAAGAGTACCTATGATGAACATTACAGGCCTCATCTTTTTAAGTGGGAGAACTTGCACAATTGGTAATAACTGACTAAATACTTTTTTGCCCCACTGTATCCAATTAAAAATCAGACGTTTCCAGTTACAATAGTCATTTACAACATTAACAATGTCTACACTTTCTGATCAATTTGAGATTATTTTAATGGCCAAACAATTTCCTTTTCTTTCAAAAACAAAGACATTATTAAGTGACCCCACACTTTTGAACGGTGATGTACATTTGTCCAGCAACAGACTATGATTGATGTCAAAAGCCGCACTGAAGTCTAACAAAACAGCCCCCACAATATTTTAACAGCAATTTCTCTCAGCCAATCAGTCATTTGTGTAAGTGCTGTGCTTGTTGAATGTACTTCCTTTGTTTACTGTGATATAGCATTGTATCTGGTCAAACACCCCTGTGGCTTGTCATTGTTGATAGACCAAAATATTTTTCACCTCTTCCACACTTTCTTTACAGAATTCAAAATTACAATGCTTGTCTTTCATAATTTGGTAAAATATACTTGGATGCATAGTATCAGCGTTTGTTGCTGGCATGTCATGCCTAAGTTTGCTAATCTTGCCAAGTAAAAATATTGTTCAAGGCAATATCAGTGGGCTTTGTGATAAATGAGCCACCTGATTCAATGCAATGAATGATGGAGCAGAGTTTGCCTTTTGCCCAAAATGTCATTTAAGGTGCTACAAAGCTTTTTACTATCATTCTTTACGTCATTGATCTGTTTCATTGTGTAGTTTCTTCTTTTTATTCATTCACATGATTTCTTAATTTCCAGTGTGTTTGCCAATCGGTTTTACTTGGCATTTCCTACCTAAGTTTGCCAACTGCCAAAGATGTAATAATTAAAATAATTTGTAACATCAAATGGTTTTGTGATCAATAAGCCATCTCAATACATGAAATATGGAGTTGAATGTGTCTTGCAGCCCCTAATTTCATTTAAAGTACTCCAAAGTTTTTATCCATCATTCTTTACATCATTGATTTTGGCTTCATAATACAGTTTCTTATTTTTGTTGAGTTCAGTCACATAATTTCTCACTTTGCAGTAAGTCAGCCAGTCAGATTTATTAGCTACTCCTTTTGCGCCATCTCTTTCAACCATAGTTGTTCAATTCCTCATCAATCCATGGGGCCTTAACAGTTCTTACAGTCAGTTTCTTAACAGGTGCATGCTTATCAATAATTGGAAGAAGCAATTTCATAAATGCATCAAGTGCAGAGTCTGGATGTTTTTTAAAATCATCCACATAAGAGTCACATCAAAATCTTTTGTAGGTTCTCTTATACATTATTTTAGGCCCAGCTATTTGGAACTTTGGCTTTCCTGGATATAGCCACTATATTGATCACTGCATCCAATGGATACGGATACAGCTTTAGAACAAAGTTCTACAGTATTAGTGATCAGTACATGTGGATGATCTTGTTTCTGTAGTGTATGTAAACACCCTGGTAGGTTGATTAATAACCTGAACCAGGTTACAGGCACTGGTTACAGTTAGAAGCGTCCTCTTGAGCGGACAGCTTGATGAAAACCAGTCAACATTCAGGTCCCCAAGAAAGTAGACCTCTTTGCTTACATCACATACACTATCGAGCATTTCACACATATTTAGATACTGACTTTTTGCACCTCACCAAAAGAAAATGCTTTAGATGTGCCAGGTTAACCTGCAACCATAACACTTCAATAACACTTGACATAAGCTCTAAGCATTACGGGAATATGGCTCTGGATATACAGTATACAGCAACACCTCCTCCATAAGCATTCCTGTCTCTTCTATAGGTGTTATATCCTTGCATTCCTACTGCTGTATCAAATGAATTATCTAAGTGAGTCTCAGAAAGGGCTAATACAGTTTGTCAGAAATGTGGATCACCTACTCATTCAAGGGTTTCTTTATTTTTACTGTTTTCTACATTGTAGAATAATAGTGAAGACATCAAAACTATGAAATAACACATATGGAATCATGTAGCATGCAAAAGTGTTAAACTAATCCAAATATATTTGATATTAGAGATTCTTCAAAGTAGCCACCCTTTGCCTTGTTGACAGCTTTAAACACTCTAGGCATTCTCTCAACCAGCTTCACCTGGAATGCTTTTCCAACACTCTTGAAGAAGTTCCCACATATGCTGAGCACTTGTTGGCTGCTTTTCCTTCACTCTGCAGTCCAACTCATCCCAAAACATGTCAAATTTCTGGCCTCCACAATCATCGAGCTAACCCTGGGAGAACTGCAAACTGTTCTTTAATTAATCTTGAAGGTTGTACAGTTGTCTCAAATTAAACTGTGAAGGACCTCTGCGTTACTCTGGACCCTGATATCTCTTTTGACAAACATATCAAGAATTTTTCAAGGGCAGCTTTTCTCCATCTTCCTAACATTGCAAAAAATCTGACACTTTTTGTTTAAAAAAATGATGCAGAAAAGCTCATCCATACTTTTGTCACTTCTAGATTAGACTACTGCAATGCTCTCTCTGGCTACTCGGATAAAGCACTAAATATATTTCAGTTACTGATAAATACAGCTGCTAGAATCTTGACTACAACCCCCAAATTGTATCATATTACCCCAGTGCTAGCCTCTCTACACTGGCTTCCTGTTAAGGCTAGAGCTGACTTCAAGGTTTTAGTGCTAACCTACAAAGCATTACATGGACTTGCGCCATACATACATATCTCTCCGATATGGTCCTGCCGTACATACCTTCAAATATGCCATGGTCACAAGACGCAGGCCTCCTTATTGTCCTTAGAATTTTTAAGCAAACAGCTGGAGACAGGGCTTTCTCCCATAGAGCTCCCTTTTTATGGAATGGTCTGCCTATCTATATGGGAGTCTTTACTGAAGACTCATCTCTGCTGATGTAAAAAGGGCTTTATAAATGCATTTGATATGGCTGTGGGCTACACTAGTTTATTTAGCAGAAAAAGTGTGCTTACAATTCTGTGGCATTATTTTATATACTTTGATAGTATGATGAATTAATTTGAACATAGCTGAATGAAATAGAAAGGATATTTTCTCAACGATTTCCAAGGGACTGCACACATGCGGCTCAATTGAGCGGTGAACAACGAAACAGGTCCTCCTATATGCTTTATTTATGCAACTTTAGTTGTGATAAACGTTGGGCTCTATGTTTCGATTTGTAATACATTCTAAGGATGCATGATGTGACTAATGATTTTTTGAAAGTGTCATGACTGTCCTGTGAGTATTCAAATAAGTCAGATCAGCTTTGCAATAAATAACTTCAACCAGACCCTCTCTCCCCCGCAGAGGGGGAGGAGGGAACTGGTGGGGGTTAACACCTCATACACTGTTGTAAATCAAGGACAGAACATTCAGCTCTTTCCCTCTCCAAATTTACCAGAGGAATGTGCCTTTGTGTCACATGCTTTCCCCCCCTGAAATTCTAGCACATTCTAAAGCGAATACTGGAACAATATTTCTAACATAGAACGTGGGGAATGGTCAAAAGTGGTCTAAAGAAGACTGTCAGTGTTATTTTGTGATGTCATTAAAAATATTATAAAAGGAAATACTGTAATTTGAAAACTATACATACTACATGTACAATGTTTCCATCCTCTACGTTGTGCATGCTATATGAAACATTCTGAAAGTGTTTTTGTGAGGGATGTGATTTTCGAAACTAGTGAGAATTGTTTCTATAACTTTGTACAAGTAAGTAGTCACTGCCTCCTTGAGTGAGGTCAGAGAGCGTGTCAAAACAAACTGTATGAAGTGATGGGTAAAGTATCTAGAAAAGCGAATTGAAAACATTCTACTACTCTTTTAAACCACCATAGTACGCTACCCTCATCACCCCACTGGGAACCATCGACACGGCTGGCTTGCCTATCTTAAAAGAAGCATCTTCCAGACTGAATGGAAGGAGAAATAACTTGTAGTTCTGTTAAGGACTACACGACAAGTCATCGGATACTGGACGATGCCAGAGGAAAACAGAGAAACCCCTTTTGGACAATCAGAGCCTTACAAACTTGACGCGAAAAGGCCCAACCCACTTTCCAAGGCGGCCAAGTTAGGAGAGATACACAGCAATCCAAGGCATTTTCACATAAATACATTCATGATTTCTTACTCCAAGCGGGCGGCGGTTCATGTGCAAAGAATAAGTGAGAGTAGTTTCTAAATGTACCACCGTTATGTCTCCCGCTCTCTCTCCATGTATTTTGTAACAAGCAGCCATATTGTTGTCAGTCGGCTAGGGACCTGTTTCTAATGTACTAAGTTTGTATGTTCATCTTGTGTTACCATTTAGTTAGCTAGTAAATAAATAATTGAACCAATTTGTGTAGTACTGAATCATAAGTAAGGCTTGGGTTTTTGCAGATGCAGGGTTATGATATGATGTTATGATTAATAAGTTGACTGTTTATGGATGTGATAGGTAAAGAATTTGGGAGATGGTAACTATAAAGAACCACTCTCGTGGTGCTCCAAATCCCAATGAGTTAATTGTTACATGATTAATTTAATGGAGTAACAATTAAACATAGTTAGTTGATTAGATAAATAACAGTCTTCAGATTAATGAAAGTAAAGTCACGACAAAGGGCATGAGCTCTGCTTTGTTTCTTGTGCAACAACATGATTAGGCCTAAAAAACATCAAAAGCACTAGCCTACGTCAATCTACTATCCCCCATAGTACAAAAATTGACCTATTCTATTGGTCAACTTTTCATTCTGTGCGAGAAAGAAATATTCCAAACATACTCTCTGGACAGTTGTGGGATGCGATAGATCCCAAATTAATGCTACCACTCGCATCAAAACATTTTTTTTAAAGCAATGAGGCTTATGCAACACATCAGAACGTTTAGCTTAAAATGTTGATCAAATATTTGGCTATTTCTTCACATTATAAGTGTGGCAAAGCGCACATGGCTGTAGGCTTTAAGCGCAAATGTTCCAAAATGCAATCAATTAGCGGGAGAATACTGTTCTGAAAAGTGACAGCAAATACTACTATGCATGTAATGCTTTATTATAAAGGTGAATTTTTTATGGTGAAAATTGTCTTCCCCAAACATGAAACTCACGTGCCGTCTATGTATACCAGTTAGGCTCTAAATCAGTTGTAAAGCGGATTAATGTGCTTCATTTTAAGAAGTTATTTGGCCACTTTAGTTGTGATACGAATCTTATCAAAACATATAGGCCTTTCGGCTAGGCTACTTAAGGTGTGCGACTATGATTTTAAAAAGATGCAAAAAAAGCCATGCACTGTTTGTCTTACTGCACAAACTGGACCCCACACTTAACAAGTGATAGGATAATATTGTCACCCTTCAGACTATTCTTGATGTAATAATGTCTTTACAAATGCTAAATAATATAATGTATGTTTAAAATTAGTTTAGATATATAATGGACAATTGTCGTGCACCTGTCTCAGAACAATACATGCCATCTATGCACTTAAATAGTGGATGGAGTATGCTTTTCCCATGATTCATTTTCATGCCAGCCAGGTAGGCTATACTCCTGTTGTAAAAGCGAAGCAATGTGCTTCATATTAAGAAAGTTGAGAAATAAATATAGTAGGCCTAGCCTATAGAAAGCTGATGGGATCCTCCTCTTTTTAATAGAGGCCATCAAAACTCTTGTTTTCTTATGCAATTGCATAACCTATAGAAATGTTGAGCAACATGAGCTCATGGGATCTCATTAAGTATTTGATTTGATTTTTGAGAACATTTGCATTGATGTCAGAGTGATTAGAGGGACAATAAAGTGGTGAGTACCAGGCAGTTAGCAAGTTTGGTAGGCTACTAATGACCATCAGCAGCCTCAGAGTTTGGAGAAGCCTAGTTATGTGACTAAACGTTCACCTGGAATTTGACTGCGGTCATAACTCGTGACCACCGGTGTGGCAGTAAGAAGGTCACAGTAACAGCCCTAGCTGTAAGCACTGCACACCATTTGTGTGCACGTTCTGGCACGAAGCCCAGCGCGCCAGCAACTGTGCCACAAAAGTATGCTCCTGTGGCAGAGTCGAGATCCACGTTTGTAAAACCAGGGCCGTTACACAACTCCATCCTTTCAAAGAGCGAGTCCTCTCGCTAGGCTATAAGAGACGACATTGGATGCTGTTTCATCTCATGGCAGTATTGTTTGGGCTGGGATTTGGGTCTAGTGTGTAGTAAATGGTAAATGCTTCCACTCCCCTACTTATACGTAAAATATTAAGTGGCACTCTGCCACTACTCCATAATACTGTACATGACCTCTAGTTTGCGATTGAAATGGTTCTTATCGTTCTGCACTCTAAAACAATAACAGGGGAAGCAGTCATAAAGGCGGATAAACACACTGATCTGGAGGATCTGAAGGAGTTATGCATAATTTCCTTCAGAGACACACAAGTCCTTGTCGTGGCTAAGGGTTTTACATATTAATAACAGCAATAATGACTACAAAGTGTAAAGTTGGACACCATCTTCAATTGGTTATTTGCCCAACTGTTATTGACTTAGAAAAAATAATACATGTTCTGAATGAACTGTTTTTTTGTTTAAGTAGATAATTCAATCAAAACCAAACAATGAGAGTATTTTCCCCAGCTCTTTCTGATGCACCTTTGAAGTACAGACTACAGACCAGAGGAACAATAGAGTGCCAGCATCTTCAAACCTGAGCGTAATCAATGATGACAATCCTGAGACCGGTTTCAAAGTCCTCATTTGCACAGAAATGAGGGGAAACAGAACAACAACCAGTTTATCTCAGAGTAGAACATCTAATACACTCTGACCTGGTCTCATCCCAACTTTCCATAAATAGCATTTGTTTCAGATACGGAGAGGGGAAAGTTTTCATTCAACTTTCAGATTAGTGTCTTTGTATATGCTGCTTTTCTCAAAAGCTTCCAACAACGAGTAACACAAAAACAATTCCCCATCAAGCTTGATATTAGAAACAAATATTTAAACTTACATTTTCCCATGAAACTCAAACAGCTTTCAAGGCATTGTTCAACATTCAGACTGAAGTCACTGAACTTATATACTTTAGTGTGGACTTGTGCCAAACTTGGACACATTACTAATAGGGAGGAAGGGTCTCACTGCAGAGGATGTGTATCCCTCCTGGACCAGGATGTTTCTGGCAGAGTTGTTGATGTGTTTGAAATGGTCTGGACCCAGCAGAATCCCTCCATACCAGCGACACAACCACCTTCTGCACATCCAGGATCTGAGGTGGGACAACAGAGTGGTGTTGGCACAGTGGGAATAGCAGTGGCACATGATTTACAGTGCATTCCGAAAGTATTCAGAACCCTTGACTTTTTCCACATTTTGTTACGTTACAGCCTTATTCTAAAATTGATTTAATATTCCACCCCCCCCCCCTGCTCATCAATCTACAAACAAAACACCGCAATGACAAAGTAAAAACTTTTTTTTTGCAAACATGTCTAAAAAACTGTTTTCGTTTTGTCATTATGGGGTATTGTGTGTAGATTGAGGAAAATGTTTATTTAATCCATTTTGGAATAAGGCTGTGACGTAACAAAATGTGGAAAAAGAATGCACTGTATATGTGTGGAAGTTGATGATTGTGTGTGATTGTGCTCTGTTGTTAGGACAACATAGGTTTGACAGACACAACGAGGGCTGGGAAAAAAAAAATCACATCAAATGACAGATATTAATTACATATAATGGCTGTTTGGAGAAAGATATGAAAACCGCTGTTAAGCAATAAACAGAAGAATACAGACATGTTTTCCTCTTCCATGACAAAGATATCAGCATAGAGAGAGAATCGTTTTGCAAAACCACTTGTGGTCGTAGTAGGATTGTTCCCATTGCAAAATATAGATAGACTTAATAACTGACATTATCTTCCCTTCGACAGATGGTTTATGTCAACTCTCTAAGTGGTCCAACAACAGTGTGCTTGGCGATTTAGATGAGCAACATTGTAGTCACTGGTTCATGTACCCAAGCAGCTCCTCATCTGTCATACGAAAGACGATGTGATGATTAGCAAGATGATTGACAGGCCACATGTGACAGGGGATGACTACTGAACACCCCCTGGATGTCTGGTTTCAGCTTTGCAGCTGACACAAGTTGCATCGCAAAGAATAATCCTTTATCCGGGAGAATATCTGCCTCAACCCCTCTGCTGTCAATCAAGAGCCCTCCATGCAGCATGGGAGACAGCGCCAATGCCATCTGCCTATTTACTGTATTAAAAAACGTGTCCCTTTATTCTCCGCTACACACTTCACATCCGTACCCGAGAGTTGAATAAGCGCTCAATTCTAAATGAGGAAATGGAGAAGGGGACTGAGAGGAAAAGAGATTAGAAAAGAACAGATTAAGAATGAGCCCTCAAAGTAAATTGCCTGTCAGTGTTGAGAAGCGTGAGTAGAACATTAATCAGAATATTACCCACAGGCACTTGAGTATGAGGGGGAGCATTAGACGGAAGGTTCTTCTCTTCAGTCGTTGGGTCAGATTCAGTGGCAATGAGAGGATGATGACATATGACCATCTTTTGACCATCCCTCATTGACACACATCATATCCCTTGTAGGAGGGAAGCCAATTTGATATTCAATATTGCATATTTAGTTAGCAACACACCTCACTAAGTAGACCTCCATTGAACAGACTCACTGCGACCTATAATCCAAAATCAGATTGTCCAGAGCATAGATAAAGCAAAGTCCTGTGAGGTTCAGCTCAGTACAACTTCTCCCAATCAGGCATGGTCCATTGCTGTCGTTTCTGGCAAAGAGCTACAATCAAAGGCAGATTTATCTGAGAAATGTGTAAACAAGGCTTTGGACTCCAGCAAAGAAATGCAATGAGGCATTTCACAGTGGTGCACTCCCACTGTCATAGTCTGACATGTGTCATTAATGCCAGCTGATTGATGATGTGCGTGAATACGAATGCATGAAACAGAGGGAATGAAAACCATTTCGAAATGATTTAATTGTTGGAGCGTGTATGTTTGTATGTGTGTGTGTTATGGTGCCAACACACAAACCACTGTGTGAGTTCTGTCTGTCTAAGGCCCTTTTGCTTGAAGCATGTTTATAATAATAACATATTTCTGGTTTGTATAGGATGAATGTCTCAAGGGTTTTCCTGGACCTTGGATTCTTAAAACCATTTCACACTTGTTGGATTTGATTGAACCCGTTTGCCTTTCAATGCTTGTTTGGTCATAGTTTGCGGAGAGAATGTACGCTTTTGACTGTCATTGCCCATTTGAATACAGAGAATAGAAGGAGGTAGGCTAAGGATGATGATGATTTTGAGGATGACGATGGTAATAGGTTGTTGATGATGAAGGTGATGTTGATTATAATTTTGTCAGCACATGTTGTTGACCAGATGATCTAAGAACGCAAAGAGCACTTTACCTATTAGGCAACTTTGGCTTGCTATACTTTTGTGCTGCTGCTAATGTTGATCACTGGTAGGCCTACTGTATATATTAGTATTGATAACTGTCTTGACTTAATTTCCAGCTCAGTGTATTCACTAGAACTGTGTGTCATTGTCATCCATGTGGATTTTATGTTCAATTATGTTTTTATGCTCCTTTGCTGCAAAACTAAACGTGTTTGTTCCTCGTCTCAAGCCATTATTTTGGTGTGAAAGTTTACATAAAGTCACCTTGCAGGTTTTAATTTGTTTCTGGTGGAAGGGTTGCTAAGGAACAGACAGCAGCCCCCTTCTATATCCCAGTCAGTTTAAAGGGCATCTCATCACTGCACCCTGGGAATAAGCGTGCTTGGAGATAACAAGGACACATTAAGAATGCAGTATCCAAGGGAAATATTAAATAGGAGATAATGTATATTACTTTGGACTTGACATAATATTCAAGTATATATATATATAATGAGGGTCAGTGAACCTCAAGACCACAGAGGGTTGGGTTGAAAACTTAAAATGGGTCCCTGAGCAGGCGGGATATCATGAGGCAACCATGTGAATGCTGAATAGAGCAAAGTGGACACAGAGAAAAGCACCTGTAGTAAGTGAAGCAATTGTCCTCCTGCTGCCGTATCTCCATCATCCTCACGGTCTTGCAGGAAACTCTGCTTGTCCTCACAGTATGTCCTACAATAGAGACAATAAAATGGGAGACAGATTGTAGATGGTTGACTTTTAGTTTCAGAATGTCAGTATTGTAAACGGCATGTCTCCTTGAAGGAAACATTTGAATGCTCTAAATCTCACCGTATCCTGCCAGGTTAATGGCTACCTATAAAGCATATCAAGCATCTCATAAAGGCTCTTGATCTAATTAATTAAACCTAGCATAGCCCCGTTCTGCCTACTTACAGCACACACACGCGCACACACACACACACACAAATGCACACACGTCCACAAACACCTGTTAGCACGCATGCAAGCACACACACACCTGTCATACCACTAATTTTCTTCTATGAAAGGCTGTTATTTTCAGCCCTGTTTGTACTTGACCTCTAAGAGCTGTAATGAACTCTGTTGATAGAAATTACACGCCTGTCTTTCTTTTTATATTAGCCTTAATCTCAATTACCCTGAAGTAAAATTATTGTGAACGTTTGTCACTTCCTGTTTTACACGCAGAATCTGTCCGCGACAGATTATATTATCATCAAATAACAAGTGATCAACCGTGTGATTAGGTTGATTTACAGAAACTGTGAATATTATAACCGGTTATTATCTATCCTGTGGAGGCAGCTTGTTTTTAACAGAGTACAGGTTCTCAGAAAAGTAAACTCAGAAAAGTTCCCCACTCTCATCTTAGAACACTTGTGTGGATGAGGGTAATCATTCAACACATCTGCTTGATTACTCTTCAAAACGGATGGCGTATCTAACAGAAAGACTAAGATAGGCGTCTCTGAAAGACTGACAGGTGCTGTTGACTTACACTCATGACAATGTTAAATAACTTTATTTCAAACGTTTATAAAAACAGTTTTTGTACAAGAATAGCCTATTGGGTGATTATTGTAATACTGAAAATGTACAGCATGTAGAAAGAGAAGCATAGTGTTTTACTAGTTAACTTATGGTACAATGTGTACTGTAATCACATTGACACAGTTTATGTACTCTCCAGGAAATTACATAATTATCACTGTCTAAATTGTTTATGATGGAAGGTGAGATATGTTTAAAGCAGCTCTTTCTGTTTTCAACCTGAGAGCATTGAGCAGAAAAGTAATGCCCGAGGGTGTTAGTTTTCCATATCAGAGTTACATTAGCATTAACTACATCCTCCCCACATGAGCTTCACTGACAGCTACTTCGGTCTCCCACCAAGGTTGCATTGTCTAGCATGGTCTTTTGAATATTCTCAGGAAAGTAGATCACAAGCTGTGAGATGTGACAGAATAGGAATATCTTATAGTTAACAAGAGGGGCGAGACAGGCGAGGGCCTGCCCTGCACAGCAGCTGTCTAGGTGTTACCACAGTGGGTAGTTGTGGCTGGAAGGTGCTGAGTCTGTCTGATCATTCCCCCCTGTTTAATAGGAGGTAGTTCCGCATCTACAAAAGATGTATAAACACAAACAAGAGGCACAAGTAAGAACCAATTGTCACTGGATTAACATATGGGCAGTAAGCACAACTCAGTTTATACACAACATTGAAACTGTTACTTCATTCAGATATGAGTATTAGAAATTCCACTTGTTTTTCACATTCTCTATTCAAGAATACAGCAGTTAGTGCCATACCAATTGAGTGAATCTCGAAAAAGTGCACACTGTGTTCAGCTTTAGAACCCAGTTATCTGGTAACATTATTTCTTAATCATCCTCCATTTCTGTCGTCATATTTCTCACCTTTGTGAGAAAAGTAGAAAGATGGACAAGTTGTGAAATGAATTCAAGCTGTGCGTTTGTGTGTCTTTGTTTCTCTCGGTTGAGACTTTGCCTGTTGTATGAGTTTGAATGTCCTCGAAGGCCTATTTTGACTCTTCCGCCGAAAATGTCCATTTGACTGCAATGTTTTCCAAAATGTTACGCATTAGCTCACCACACCGTTGACATAGCAACAGACGTTAACAGCTTATCGAATCATAATGTGACGCATGGGGGGGTACACAAATTGGAATGCAGAGAGTATTTGGCATGACAGGCCCCATTTACAAGGACACCTACTGCGCAGGTCCCATCAGCTTATTACCATTGCATGACCTTAAAATGAACACATGTTAAAACAAGACAGATAAAGCCAGATAAGAAGAGTGGAATAGAACAAATCAAATTGTATTTGTTACATGCGCCGAATACAACAGGTGTAGACCTTACAGTGAAATGCTTACTTACAAGCCCTCAACAATGCAATTTTAAGAAAAGTACTTGTCAAGTAAAAAATAAAAGAGCAGTAAAATAACAATGTGGAGGCTATTTACTGGGGGTACTGGTACAGAGTCAATGTGGAGGCTATACACTGGGGAGACTGGTACAGAGTCAATGTGGAGGCTATACACTGGGGGGGTACTGGTACAGAGTCAATGTGGAGGCTATATACAGGGGAGTACTGGTACAGAGTCAATGTGGAGGCTATATACTGGGGGACTGGTACAGAGTCAATGTGGAGGCTATATACAGGGGGTACTGGTACAGAGTCAATGTGGAGGCTATATACTGGGGGGACTGGTACAGAGTCAATGTGGAGGCTATATACTGGGGGGACTGGTACAGAGTCAATGTACGGGGGGGTGGCACCGGTTAGTTAAGGTAATATGTACATGTAGGTAGAGTTAAAGTGATGTGTGACGACCCTCCCGTATTCTGTCTTTGTTCTTGTTTCCTTATTAGGATGCCGGTGGGCGGAGTTGAGAGGGTCGTCAGCTACATGGGAAACACCTGGGCCACTTGTCACGAACCGGCTCAAAGCCCGTAACAAAGGGAGACAACGTGGAGATAAGGAGTAGCAAAATCTATATTTATTAAATAAGTAACTAAGTATAATATACAATGGTGTGTGTAATCAGTAATCAGTAGTGTAAGTGAGTGTTTTGCATGCATGAATGTGATAATGCAGGGTGATGAAAGGTGCAAAAGCAAACAAACAAAAGGCCACCAAGAACCACAACACAATCTACAAAAGGTGTCTGCATGGAGAGAGTCTCTTCCATGAATGTGGAAGAGGTCTATTTATCCTGGGAGACACCTGGCCCAGGTGTTTCCCATGTAGCTGACGACCCTCTCAACTCCGCCCACCGGCATCCTAATAAGGAAACAAGAACAAAGACAGAATACGGCAGACAGAGTGGGAGGGTCGTCACATTCCCCCCCATAAAACCGGGGACCAACAAGGACCCCGGAACAACATACCAGCCTCCCGCGTCCCAAATTGACACAGGCCTCCCGCGTCCCAAATTGACACAGGCCTCCCGCGTCCCAAATTGACACAGGCCTCCCGCGTCCCAAATTGACACAGGCCTCCCGCGTCCCAAATTGACACAGGCCTCCCGCGTCCCAAATTGACACAGGCCTCCCGCGTCCCAAATTGACACAGGCCTCCCGCGTCCAATTGACACAGGCCTCCCGCGTCCAATTGACACAGGCCTCCCGCGTCCCAAATTGACACAGGCCTCCCGCGTCCCAAATTGACACAGGCCTCCCGCGTCCCAAATTGACACAGGCCTCCCGCGTCCCAAATTGACACAGGCCTCCCGCGTCCCAAATTGACACAGGCCTCCCGCGTCCCAAATTGACACAGGCCTCCCGCGTCCCAAATTGACACAGGCCTCCCGCGTCCCAAATTGACACAGGCCTCCCGCGTCCCAAATTGACACAGGCCTCCCGCGTCCCAAATTGACACAGGCCTCCCGCGTCCCAAATTGACACAGGCCTCCCGCGTCCCAAATTGACACAGGCCTCCCGCGTCCCAAATTGACACAGGCCTCCCGCGTCCCAAATTGACACAGGCCTCCCCGCGTCCCAAATTGACACAGGCCTCCCGCGTCCCAAATTGACACAGGCCTCCCGCGTCCCAAATTGACACAGGCCTCCCGCGTCCCAAATTGACACAGGCCTCCCGCGTCCCAAATTGACACAGGCCTCCCGCGTCCCAAATTGACACAGGCCTCCCGCGTCCCAAATTGACACAGGCCTCCCGCGTCCCAAATTGACACAGGCCTCCCGCGTCCCAAATTGACACAGGCCTCCCGCGTCCCAAATTGACACAGGCCTCCCGCGTCCCAAATTGACACAGGCCTCCCGCGTCCCAAATTGACACAGGCCTCCCGCGTCCCAAATTGACACAGGCCTCCCGCGTCCCAAATTGACACAGGCCTCCCGCGTCCCAAATTGACACAGGCCTCCCGCGTCCCAAATTGGTGAGGGGTTATGTGTTCACACCTCCACCTGCCCCATCCAACCTCCTCCTCCCCAGACCTCAGCAACCTTTGCGCATAGGAAGCAATATTTAAGAGGAAAGAAGAACACAAGACCAGGAGGGAACAGACAGGAAAGATAGAACATGACAACCCGAAACAATGGTCAGTCACGTAAACATTCAGGAACATGGCACAAAAGACCAACAGCTACAAACTCCAACGAAAAGAACATCAGGGTCCTTCTTAATTTTTACAACTTCCAACGATTCATAGTCACTTCCAACGATTCATAGTCACTTCCAACGATTCATAGTCACTTCCAACGATTCATAGTCACTTCCAACGATTCATAGTCACTTCCAACGATTCATAGTCACTTCCAACGATTCATAGTCACTTCCAACGATTCATAGTCACTTCCAACGATTCATAGTCACTTCCAACGATTCATAGTCACTTCCAACGATTCATAGTCACTTCCAACGATTCATAGTCACTTCCAACGATTCATAGTCACTTCCAACGATTCATAGTCACTTCCAACGATTCATAGTCACTTCCAACGATTCATAGTCACTTCCAACGAAACAGAATTTCACTAATTTCAATTATTTAAGCTTGTAGTGTTCAGCGATCTTCCACAGCTGTTCTTAAGTACATAATTCTAACAGGTCCTCTGATGGAAAGCGAATGAACTTGTATACATGAGACACCATAGTCATAAGTAAATAATCTTGCTCAACTCCTCTGCTGAGCACATCAGACCACAACCAGAGAAATGACAATCACCCTGAGCACCACAGAAGAGAGATGAGATACAGAGCTTCCCCAAAACCTACAATAACTCAACCCTAGTCTTTGTGCAGATTTGCGGTGGGTATTTACGCACTGTAGCCCGCTGGCAAGGAAATAGAACTCCCCAGCATGCTGGAAAATTCCACCAAGCCACGGATGTGCCCCCGAGACAACTGCTCAGTCCACAGACACCACACAAAA
Source organism: Oncorhynchus gorbuscha (assembly GCF_021184085.1). Taxonomy (NCBI): domain Eukaryota; kingdom Metazoa; phylum Chordata; class Actinopteri; order Salmoniformes; family Salmonidae; genus Oncorhynchus; species Oncorhynchus gorbuscha. The sequence goes on along the minus strand of NC_060178.1, from coordinate 29,340,091 downwards.
ATAACAAACATTAACCATGCCCAACATATTCCAAAAAATGAAACACGTCGCTAAACCTATCAGGGGAAAAAGGCTACAGCTCCGGGTAGCAAGTTCCACTACCCTACACAAATCTCCTACCGAGGTACACAGCCGATTTACTCACCTCCTCAGACTGACTTCCCAACAGAGAGTAGAACAAGAGTTTCCATGCTAGGCAAGGCCTGGAAACTAACCATTATACTATACCAGGACGAGCCCCCACTTGTCACGAACCGGCTCAAAGCCCATAACAAAGGGAGACAACGTGGAGATAAGGAGTAGCAAAATATATATTTATTAACTAAAGCAACTAAGTGTAATATACAATGGTGTGTGTAATCAGTAATCAGTAGTGTAAGTGAGTGTTTTGCATGCATGCATGAATGTGATAATGCAGGGTGATGAAAGGTGCCAAAACAAACAAACAAAAGGCCACCAAGAACCACAACACAATCTACAAAAGGTGTCTGCATGGAGAGTCTCTTCAATGAATGTGGAAGAGGTCTATTTATCCTGGGAGACACCTGGCCCAGGTGTTTCCCATGTAGCTGACGACCCTCTCAACTCCGCCCACCGGCATCCTAATAAGGAAACAAGAACAAAGACAGAATAGGGGAGGGTCGTCACATATGCAAACATAATAAACAGAGAATAGCAGCAGTGTAAAAGTGTGTGTGTGTGTGTGTGGGGGGGGGGGGGTGCAATGCAAATAGTCTGGGTAGTCATTTGATTAGCTGTTCAGGAGTCCTATGGCTTTGGGTAGAAGCCTTTCGGACCTCGACTTCGATACCGCTTGCCGTGCATGTGGTAACAGAGCGGAAGGAGAGTCTATGACTAGGGTGGCTGGAGTCTGACAATTTTTAAGGCCTTCCTCTGACAAGGGTTACTTTGAATGTTAATACCTAAACATTTTGTAAAAATTATACTGAAAGGTACATGTGTACTATACTGAAAAGTATATTAATGCATAGCAAAATTCTATTGTTGCACTTTATGGTAGTATAATGATTGAGTCTAAATGGACATCAACAATATCAGGCCCTTTCACCAAATAATCCCAAATTACTTCTGAGAGCTTTTAATCTACATAATAATTGTATTTAGAATATTAGGAATTAATTAAAAAAGGGAAAACTTTGCACTGAGAATGAATCCAAATTGGAGGATCAGAGGGCATTATCACCAACCATTTCCCAAAACTAATTCTCATTATGGAAGAGGACACAAGCTGCAATTTAAACACACATTTCCATTTTCGACTTGCGTTTACACTTTAATGAATGTGTTCCAAACGGACTGATTTCATTTAAAGAATGGATGCTCTATGACCTACACCCAGCGTCTCATTTTCACAGCATTCACATTCTCGGCTTTTAACCCATTTCAGTTGATCATTACAACTGTATACAGAGAAAGCACATAATTACAATGATAGGACTACATCCATATTGATGGATTCAATAGTCATTCATTTAAAATAGTACTCCATGAAAGAACTATGCTAAATTAGCTTACAAAAGTTTAAAGGCTTTAGAAACAGTGAATAGAGTTTTAGTAATATAAGATCCTGTCTTCATGTTCAAAAAGGTGAATAAATGGCATTAAGATTCACCATACATAGAAAACCATTTTCAATGAAACTAAAATGACCAATGTACTTCTTTCCTCCGTGTCTCTTATTATCATCTTTGACAAAGGTTTCGCCACAGGCCACAGGACAGATACTGATCTTCATTCAGTTAAAAATTACAGAAACAGGAAGGAGGGCTTTTCATACCACCCACCAAGTCTTGTGTCCATCTTATCATGATGATGCGTTGGACCTCAAAGAACTGAATGAAAGACCCCAATAAATCTGACTGTCATTTCCATGAAAGGAACGAGATTGAAATCAGACTTACTCAATAGATTTTCTGTCTGAGTTCACGAACATGCATTGATATCTACCTGTATGAGGAAGGCAATGGGTGCACAATTTTGTCAGATTTCCTAAATTGGGAAGGATTCATTTCTAAGCAAATACTGCCATCTAGTGAGAAAATAAAGAATCACAGACGTAGTGTGTGATTCTCACCTGCGTCTGTGCTTTGGGAATTCTCCAGGAGGAAAGTGCGAGTGTTAGTGCACAAATTGTAAAAAAAATATATATAAAAAAACTATCGTCTGTGCTTCATGTAGCGAGTGATAATGAAATCAACTTACACATGTATGTAGAGCTCCTCAAGACTGTTGAACAAGGCCATTTTATCAGGACTTCACAACCATGCTTCACTACAGGAGGAGAGAACGCAGAATGAAATTATTCAGATGTTGGTCTTAATATCAAGCATGTTTTATTTTGTGCATGTTTATCTGAGGTAGTGTAAGTAAAACCAACAGACTTACTTGATCTGTTAGACAGGTGCTGCATTCTTGTAATCATGTGGGAGAATGATATAGTTATGGAAATGGTAATTGAGTAATTATTGTCATACACTGCTCTGAAAAATGTTATACAACACTTTAGTGAAACAATTACCTGTAAATATGCTTTCAGTTTTGGGTGGTCTACATCAATTATTTTTATACGAAATATTATTGCTGCTTCATCAATAACACACCATTTGTCACCATACAGTTATGGCCAAAAGTTGAGAATGACAAATGCTATTTTCCACAAAGTTTGCTGCTTCAGTGTCTTTAGATATTTTTGTCAGATGTTACTATGGAATACTGAAGTATAATTACAAGTATTTCATACGTGTAAAAGGCTTTTATTGATACTTACATGAAGTTAATGCAAAGAGTCAATATTTGCAGTGTTGACCCTTCTTTTCAAGACTTCTGCAATCCACCCTGGCATGCTGTCAATGAACTTCTTGGCCACATCCTGACTGATGGCAGTCCATTCTTGCATAATCAATGCTTGGAGTTTGACAGAATGTGTGGGTTTTTGTTTGTCCACCTGCCTTTTGAGGATTGACCACAAGTCCTCAATGGGTTTAAGGTCTGGGGAGTTTCCTGGCCATGGACCCAAAATATCTATGTTTTGTTCCCAGAGCCACTTACTTTTCACTTTTGCCTTATGGCAAGGTGCTCCATCATGATGGAAAAGGCATTGTTCATCACCAAACTGTTCCTGGATGGTTGGGAGAAGTTGTGTTGGTACCATTCTTTATTAATGGCTGTGTTCTTAGGCAAAATTGTGAGTGAGTAAGCTGAGGCATGGGAAGGAGTTTCCCTGCTGGAGCGTGCCAGGGATATATAGTTTGGGCACATAGAGCAGGAGTTGACATAGAAAGCAACGTCATACGACAAGGTGGACCACCAGTATTTAGCGGAGAGGGATGGAATTGTGCAGGTGATACCTGTGTCCAGAGGCGAGGGATGTGTGCGCCCAGGTCAACAGCAGATCCCTTAACCCCGTGGGAACGTAGATGCGGGTTCCCTCTCCAGAGCCTGGCGGATGGAATGATGGTCACCTGTGGAACCACAGGGTAATGGAAAGCAGTTCTCCCGACATACTCATGCCCAGGCAGTGATTTTGATCCTCAACCAGGATATGGTGGGGAGTCTGAGGATGACGTTGTGTACTGGCGCAGTGATGTGAGGAAGGGAAGGCTTTCTTGGTGCACTGGTCCCACGGTGAGGGGTGCTGTGATGTGCGTGATCGTGCCGAATCCCAATGGCTTAGACCGAAAAAGGAAAGGAGAGCAGGTACGAGGTGATGTTTAGGGAGGAGGCGAAGGCCTGGTCGATGAAATTCCCGAGGCACCGGAGACCACTAGAGACAACACCCGAGGGAAAGCCAGCGAATTGGAAACCAGGAAGGCTTTGGCGGAAAAACAATGACAGAATACTCACGCCTACCCTGGGAGACAGATGATCACAGGGGCATCCCTCTGCCCTAGTGGACTCATCTGAAGCTGGTGGCCCTCCTGACCGCAATAGGAACACAGCCACAGTGGTTTCTGGCGATGTTGCTCTGCCGCAGAGAGATGTGTGGCCCCTACCGCCATGGGTTCAGGATCTGCCTCAGGACAGCCAAAGGAGGGGGTGAGGGAGGTATCAGCCCTCCCGAAGAAGTTTGTCCAGACAGATGGCCATCGTGATGAGTGCCTCCAAAGAAAAGTTGGCGTCCATCTAGACCTCCTCACAGTCCTTTACGGAATAGGGTGCAGAGTGCCTGTTCACTCGATCCCCTGGAGGGTGCCACGGTCCAGAAGGTGAGAGCTTACTCAGAGGTCTGGGCACCCTGACAGATTTGGAATATTTGCTCACCTCCTTTGCCCTCCGGTGGATGGTCAAAGACCGCCCTGAACCTCGTATGAACCTAGCGCTTCCTCTCCTCTCTCCCAGACAGCTGTAGCCCTATCCAACATCTGCCCGGTCAGCAGGAAAATGGCCATGGCAACCTTGGACCTCTTGGCGGTGGGGGATCCCGACTGAAATAGAGGGAGCACTGGAGTAGGAAGCCACAGCATTTGGATGGGGTTCTGTCATGCTTGGTCGGGAGGGACAGTCATGCATCACCTCCCTGAGTGGACTTCTGGGTAGGCTGGGGAGCTGGCTCGCCTCATGGTAGGCCCTCCGCTAGTTGGAGGTGAAACCTTTCAGGGGGTGGAGAACGCGGAGGATATCATCCATAACTGTACCCAGTTGCACCAGCTGATCGTGGTGTTGGCGGAGAAGGTATCCCTGTTCACCGACCGTCTGGGAGAGGTCTTTCTCTTCTGCTGCTTCTATAATATCTGAGGCAGCATTCTGTCAGGAAGCAGGTGTAGAAGGTGAGTTTAATGATGACAGAAGGCAGATAATCAGAAGCGTACTGAACGTGACCAAAACCAGTACTGCCTAATGACTGAGGGCTAAATAAAAGGAGCGAGGTCCAGGTGTGTGTAATGAAGGGGAGCAGGTGTGCATAATATTACCAGGACCGGTGGTTAGTAGACTGGCAATGTCAAGCACTGGAGAGTGGCAGTGACAACTTTCCAAAAGGTCAGTTTGTCAAATTTCTGCCCTGTTTAGAGCTGCCCCGGTCAACTGTAAGTGCTGTTATTGTGAAGTGGAAACGTCTAGGAGCAACAGTGGCTCAGCCGCGAAGTGGTAGGCCACACAAGCTCAGAAAATGGGACCATTGAGTGCTGAAGCGCATAACATGTAAGTCGTCTGTTCTCGGTTGCAACACTCAAATCAAATTCTATTGGTCATATACACATGATCAGCAGATGTTAATGCGAGTGTAGTGAAAGGCTTGCGCTTCTGGTTCCAACAGTGTAGTAATATCTAACAATTCCTCAACTACCTAATACACACACAAAAAAGGGGTGAATGAGAATATGTACATAATATATGGATGAGCTATGGCCAAGCGGCATAGGCAAGGTGCAATATATGGCATAAAATACAGTACATTCATATGATGAGTAATGTAAGATATGTAAACAGTAAAGTGGCATTATTTAAAGTGGCATCTTTTAAAGTGACTAGTGATCCATTTGTTAAAGTGGCAGTGATTGGGTTACCATGTAGGCAGCAGCCTCTGAGTTAGTGATTGCTGTTTAAGAGTCGGATGGCCTTGAGATAGAGACTGAACAGCTTCTCGGTCCCAGCTTTGATGCACCTGTACTGAGCTCGCCTGCTGGATGGTAGCGGTATGAACAGGCAGTGACTCGGGTGGTTGTCTTTGATGAGGTTTTTTGTCTTCCTATGACATAGGGTGCTATAGGTGTCATGGAGGGCAGTTAGATTTCCCCCAGTCATACGATGTGCAGACCGCACCATCCTCTGGAGAACCCAGCGGGTGTGGGCGGTGCAGGTGCAGTACCAGGCTGCGAAACGGCCCGACAGGATGCTCTTGATTGTGGATCTGTAAAAGTTAGTCAGGGTTTTGAGTGACAGACACATTTCTTCAGCCGCCTGAGGTTGAAGAGGTGCTGTTGTGCCTTCACTACACTGTCTGTGCGAGTGGACCATTTCAGTTTGTCATTTATGTGTACGCCGAAGAACTTAACTTTCCACTTCCTCCACTGCGATCCCTTTGATGTGGATGGGTGTGGGGGGGGTTCCCTCTGCTGTTTACTGAAGTCCACAATCATCCTTTGTTTTGTTGATGTTGAGTGAGGTTGTTTTCCTGACACCACACTATGAGTGCACTTACCTCCTCCCTGTAGGCTGTCTTGTCGTTGTTGGTAATCAAGCCCACTACTGTTGTGTCGTCTGCAAACTTGATGACGGAGTTGGAGGCATGCAAGGCCACGCAGTCATGGGTGAACAGGGAGTACAGGAGGGGGCTGAGCAGGGACCCTTGTGGGGCCCCAGTGTTGAGGGTCAGCGAGGTGGAGACGTTGTTTCCTACCTTCACCACTTGTGGGCGGACCGTCAGAAAGTCCAGGACCCAATTGCACAGGGCGGGGTTGAGGCCCAGGGTGCTCACTACAGAGTTCCAAACTGCCTCTGGATGCAATGTCACCCCAGGAACTGTTCATCGGGAGATTCATGAAATTGATTTTCCTTGGCCGAGCAGCCGCACACAAGGCTACGATTACTATGCATTGGCTGGAGTAGTGTAAAGCTTGCCGCCATTAAAGTACTTAAGTACTGGGGGAACATTTTTGGGGGAGGGGGGGGCACTTTACTATTTAAAATTTGACAACTTTTACTTTCCTAAAGAAAAGTATGTACTTTTTTTTTTACCTGACACCCAAAAGTACTCGTTACATTTTGAATGCTTAGCAGGACAGGAAAATGGTCAAATTCACACACTTATCAAGAAAACATCCCTGGTCACCCCTAGTGCCTCATATGGCAGACTCACAAAACACAAATGCATCTTTGTAAATGATGTCGGAGTGTGCCCCTGGCTATCCGTAAATGTTTAAAGCAAGACAATGGTGCCGTCTGCTTTGCTTAATATAAGGAATTTGTAATGATTTTACTTTTACTACTTAAGTATATTTAGAACCAAATAGTTTGTGTTTGTCAAGTAACTTTCTATTAGAAAAGGCATCTATACTTTTACTCAAGTATGACAATTGGGTACTTTTCCCAGCACTGGAAATGCGTTCTTTGGAGTGATGAATCACATTTTACCATCTGGCAGTCCGACGGACAAATCTGGGTTTGGCAGATGCCAGGAAAACGCTACCTGCCTGAATGCATATTGCAAACTGTAAAGTTTGGTGAAGGAGGAATAATGGTCTAGGGCTGTTTTTCATGGTTTCATGGTTCAGGCTAGGTCAGAACCCTGACCTCAACCCCATCAAACACCTTAGGGATTAATTGAACGCCCAACATCAGTGCTCGACCTCACTAATGCCCTTGTGGCTTAATGGAAGCAAGTACCTGCAGCAATGTTCCAACATCTAGTGGAAAGCCTTCTCAGAAGAGTGGAGGCTGTTATAGCAGCGGGGGGGGGACTAACTCCATATTAAAGCCCATGATTTTGGAATGAGATGTTTAATGAGCAGGTGTGCAAATACTTTTAATCATGTTGGTGCACACCTACAGTGCATTCGGAAAGTATTCAGGCCCCTTGACTCTATCCACATTTTGTTATGTTAGCCTTATTCTAAAATGTAATAAATAAATAGTCCCCCCCCCTCACAAATCTACACACAATTCCCGATAATGACAAAGACAGGTTAAGACATTTTTGCAAATGTATTACAATTCAACTGAAATATGATATTTACATAAGTACTCAGACCCTTTACTCAGTACTTTGTTGCAGCAACCTTTGGCAGCGATAACAGCATTGTCTTTTCTTGGTATGACGCTAAAAGCTTGGCACACCTGTGTTTGCGGAGTTCTCCCATTCTTCTCTGCAGATCCTCTCAAGCTCTGGCAAGTTGGATGGGGAGCGTTGCTGCACAGCCATTTTCAGGTCTCTTCAGAGATGTTTGATCAGGTTCAAATCAGGGCTCTGGCTGGGCCACTCAAGGATATTCAGAGACTTGTCCGAAGACACTCCTGCATTGTCGTGGTTGTGTGCTTAGGGTCGTTGTCCTGTTGGAAGTTGAACCTTCACTCCAGTCTGAGGTCCTGAGCGCACTGGAGCAAGTTATCGAGGATCTCTGTACTTTGCGCAGTTCATCTTTGCCTTGATCCTCCCAGTTCCTGCCGCTAAAAACATCTCCACAGCATGATGTTGCCACCACGCTTCACCATAGGGATGGTATTGGCCAGGTGATGAGCAGTGCTTGGTTTCATCCAGACAAGACGCTTGGCATTCAGGCCAAAGAGTTCAATCTTAGTTTCATCAGACCAGAGAATCTTCTCTCATGTTCTGAGTATTTAGGTGCCTTTTGGCAAACTCCAAGCAGGCTGTCATGTACCTTTTACTGAGGAGCGGCTTCCGTCGGGCCATTCCACCATGAAGGCCTGATTGGTGGAATGCTGCAAAGATGGGTGAACCTTCCAGAAAGACAACCATCTCCACAGAGGAACTCTCGAGCTCTGTCAGAGTGACCATTGGGTTCTTGGTCACCTCCCTGACCAAGGCCCTTCACCAATTGTTCAGTTTGGCCGGGCGGCCATCTCTAGGATGGTCCATCTATGTTGGTTCCAAACTTCTTCCATTTAGGAATGACTGAGGCCACTGTATTCTTTGGGACCTTCAATGCCGGCAAATTTTTTTGGTACCCTTCCCCAGATCTGTGCCTCGACATTGTCAACTGCGGGACCTTATATTACCTATCTGTGCCTTTCCAAAGCATGTCCAATCAATTGAATTTGCCACAGATGGACTCCAAGCAAGTTATAGAAACATCTCAAGGATGATCAATGGAAACAGAATGCACCTGGACTCAATTTCGAGTCTAATAGCAAAGGGTCAACACTTATATAAAGTTATATTTGAATGCATTTGCAAAAATGTCCCAAAAACTTTTCACTAAAGATATATATTTTTAATTAAGCCATTTTAGAATAAGGCTGTAACATTACAAAATGTGGAAAACGTCAAGGGTCTGAATACTTTCCAAAGGCACTGTATATTGCAATATATTACTTTCCTGTATGGGGTGCTTTCCCTAGCCCCCTTACACATACCGTAGCACGCTCTGTCCATTGTGCTGACAGAGCAGTGGAGATACACATTGTGGCAACCTTTCACTCAAGCATTACTTTTTAAATTTTATTTAGTGACAAAACTAATACTGTGGGGCACAAGTGAATGAGAGGGCTAAGCCCCCTTGTGGAACCGGGCTGGTCAAAATACAGAATAAATCAAGCATTTTGTCAACAGTGATAACAGCTTGTTAACTGGATGTAAGCAGTCTACCTACTATGTTGAATTCAGTTTTCAGAATAACAAGGTCACTCACAAATAGCTTTGATTCAGATGTTTTAGCAATTTCTGGGGTACAATGACCAGAAGCTGCAATAATTTGATATTCTTAGCAATAAGCGTCCCAGCTACCTAGCCATGTTGCCGCAAGATAAACTTATAAGCATGGCTTGACCAGACCAGGTCTGACAATCTTCAATCAAATACAAAAACTGTCTTATAAAATATAGGGGTTCTTTAGATGACCCCTGGCTAGAAAGTTATGGTGCTTTCAAGACAACTGGGAACTCTGGAAATAAACGAGGTCAAATCATGACATCATATTTCCTATTGAACAAACTGTCGTTTGAAGTCAGATTTCCGAGATCCGTTGTTTTTAACGCGGCATTTCGACGTTCGATTAGCTAATTCGTTCAACTCGGCACATGTACAACTACAACCAGTTAGCAAGTCGTACATTTGAGTTTCCTAGTTCTGACTAGCATGTGAACGTGGTGCATAACTCATTAATGTATCAGATGAGGTCATGTTGCTAGGAAGTGTGTATCTCCCTTGTGCGGCAATGGCAGTTGTGCAACAACTTTACCAGCATCATTGCATCACTGACATGAAATATGAGTGCTAGTGTAATCCATGTGTAAAAACGATGTAAAAAAAAGTATTGTGACGTGCAGTTATTCAGATCATTGATTGGTCATAAGCGTTGACATATAATTTGACACGCAAAGACCTAAAGGGCATTCCACACATGCAGCAGCTACTCTTCCTGGGGTCCACAAAGGATGTGGGACAGGAGACGCAAGACCATAGAGATAGACAGAGGACTCATCTTTGCATCTGTGCCATGTTAGCGTCTGACAGCATGTTTGACCTGTTTCAAGAAGCTAGGTGTATGTTGCACATCACTACTTCACAGGAGAGGCATTTGAATCCCCCCCCCGTTAATACAAATACAATTGTTAGGGTATAAGGCTAGTTGATTTAGCCAGGGAAAAACACAGGACCCTTACCGCTAGCCATGATTTGATTAACAAATGGATGGGCTGGACATGCCAATATAGGAGTTCGGGTTAGTCTGCCTTGTATCTGTCTTTAACATGAGCTGCTCAGTATGTGTGGATAATCTTTTCTACCACTGCTTTTTTTTAAGATATGAGGAACTGAAAAAGTTGCATTTTCATTTTCAGATATAAGTGTCTAATTTAGTCAGAGTCATTTTCATTGAAAGTTAAAGCAAGTTGTTTCCAACACTGCAATACTACAATGCAGGTAGTTAAAGCTAAACAACTAGGTTCAACATTAGATAGCTAGCAACGCAAATGACTAGCTGGTTCGCAAGCTAACATTATGTGTATGATCCGTGTAGTCTCATAAAGCCATTTGTGTTGCTAGCTAACATTTAACCTAGTTTAGCTTTAGCTACTTGCAGATTCATGCATGGTAGTATTGCAGCGTTGAAAACAACTGGGAACTTGGAAAAATGCAACGTCGAATCATGATGTCATTGATCTTCAGATCAGAAAGTCAGAGCTCTAGAAAGTTTCCGAGTTGGAATACTGAGTTGGATGACCATTCAAGTATATTTTCCCCCCCAGTCGGAGGCATTTTTTCTGAGTTCCCAGTTGTTTTCAACCTAGCGTTAGAGTTGGGATTATGGTTCATTGTTTGGCTAGCTAGCTACATGTCTAAACAAAAGACTCCACTATGAAAGTAAGAATTTAACTATGCCATTTACATTTTCTGTATCCTGTGCATGTGACAAGTAAACCTTGATTCTATTTGATATAGTGTGCTTAGCAGAGACTAATGTGAAGAACATAGCCTGCACCAAAATCAGATTAGAATATAGGTCTGGATTAGATAGTGTATTTTTACTACCATCACCACTTAGTCTTAATCTTTGGTTGTTTACTACTGTGATTCCTTAAAGAGACTAGTGGGGCTAAGGCTTAAGAGGGTGTGAACGATGCTGAATGGTGTAGACAAAGAGCTCGCCAGTAGGTGTACCAAAACATTACCAGGCCATTTTCTCAAACTTTTAGCAACTTTCCAAGCAGAATTACTTTCCCATTAATATAACATTTTCTAGTTCTGAGTCTACTTTTATCCAATGTAAAAAACACAATTTCAAATGCTAGGATCCAATCTAGGTGGTGGGTCACATTTTGAAGTACTAAATGTTCTTCACAATTGGCTGATCACACCTGATGGAGTCATATCCCACTCCTTCAACAGGGTCACCAGGAGTTCCACCCAGTTGACTACATAAAAAAAAAAAAAAAGGTGGAAGCCCTTAATGGCGCTGCCCATGCCAAACCGGACTTTTGGCCACTAGAGGCCTCTATCATTCTCTATGGACGAGACAGACTTTGCAGCCGTCACATTAATAGGGACATAATTACTTCCACGTAATGTTAGAGATCATGTTTGATCACATAATCACACAGCCTGGATGTTGTGTGTAACGAACACTGTCTGTAAAAGGAAATATTTATGGTTTGGGAAGGGTTTACGGGAATAGCTAGCTAGCCACCTTGCTGGCTACTTTGGATGACATTTGGCAAGGATGCTACTACGGTGGATACGGCAACAGCTGGTAAGTAAAGTATCCTCGTTAACTAGCTAGAAATACTCGTTAACTAGCTAGAAATATCCGATAGCAAGTCGACTTTGCTATTGAGAAAGACGATGCACATGAAACAATATGATTTAGCTACCTAGTTGCTTTGAAGAGTTAAGAATCCGATCAACTGGCTGCCTGTGTAAGTTCGCCGCTGAGCTAGCTGGCTTGTTTATTTACCAAAGATGAGTAGGGCTAGTTGTTAGCTACTGCATTAATCCAACCAGGGCTCACTTATACATTTGAGTTGCGTTAGAATGTATCTAGCAAGTTGGCTGTTCTGTTATGCACGATGAGCTAAGCTATACTAAACTAGCTAACTATAATTAGCTACTTTTGAGTAATTTAGCAGACGTTATCGAGAGTTTACGTTACTTACAATTAGTGCATTCATCTTAAAGTGGAACTGTTATTAAATCTGTTCATAATACACCCCCAGCCCAGGACGAATGACGTTTTGTACATTTGACACGCAAGCACTTACATGGTCATTCATAAAGTCAGAATGTTTGGGAATGACAAAGGCATTTGTGAATTCTATTGCAATACAGTGTGAACGCAGCCGTTTATTTGGACAATTAGACGCTAGTTGGATATGAACAAATTGAGGATGGGAGACCCACGTATAGGTGCGGACGACAAAGCGTGTTTCACTTTTGTTACCTAAAGAATAACACTTATATTACAATATTATTGGGAAAGAGGGCTACTTACAGTGTTGGGACGGGATTACAGCAGTGATAGGATGAGTTGAGGTGTTCAGAGGCTTGACTTTAGTGGAGGTGTGGATATACTGTAGGCTTCAGTGCAGGACAGGCTCATCATAGATGGTGTTGGAGAAGAGGTCAACTCTTCCACTGAGGGCAGGACCGGTTTTGACTGGGAAGACAACACACATTTAGACCAGGGCTAATAATGAGTTAGTCCAAGCAAGGAGTTAAATAATTTGTAATGTGATTGACTCTACATATAGTAATGGGAATTGACAGGCCTACTCAGTGCTTGGAGAGGAAACAGTCAATGTGCCAGTGGATGAGAGAATACATGTGAGGAGCGAAATGAAAATGGTAGTGGATTGGAAGCGTAATCACCTCTTAAAAATCAGGGAACAGGAGGGGATTTAGCTGTAAATACAAATAGCAGCCACATTCCATTACAGAAGCACCATGATAGGTTTGGGCAACAACTTTCTCCGCTTGGCATTCAGGCCAAAGAGTTCAATCTTATTTTCATCAGACCAGAGAATCTTGTTTCTCATGGTCTGAGAGTCTTTAGGTGCCTTTTGGCAAACTCCAAGCGGGCTGTCCTATGCCTTTTGAGTGGCTTCCTTTTGGCCATTTTACCGAGAAGGCCGGATTGGTGGAGTACTGCAGAGATGGTTGTCCTTCTAGAAGGTTCACCCATCTCTACAGAGGAACTCTGGAGATCTGTCATTGACCATCAGGTTCTTGGTCACATCCCTGACCAAGGCCCATCTCTCCTGAATCCTCAGCTTTAGGAAGAGTCTTGGTGATTCTAATTGTCTTCCATTTAAGAATAATGGAGGCCACTGTGTTCTTGGGGACCTTCAATACTGCAGAAATGTTTTGGTAACCTTCCCCAGATCTGTACCTCGACACAATCCTGTCTCGGAGCACTACATACAATTCCTTCAATCTCATGGCTTGGTTTTTGCTCAGACATGCACTGTCAACTGTGGGACCTTTATATAGACAGGTGTGTACCTTTCCAAATCATGTCCAATTAATTGAATTTACCACAGGTGGACTCCAATCAAGTTGTAGAAACATCTCAAGTATGATCAATGGAAACAGCATTCACCTGAACTCAATTTCAAGTCTCATAGCAAAGGGTCTGAGCATTAAAAACCTGTTTTGTCATCATGATGTATTGTGTGTCGGTTGATGAGGAAAACAATTAATTTGATCCATTTTAGAATAAGGCTGTAACTTAACAAAATGTGGTAAAAGTCAAGGGGTCTGAATACTTTCTGAATGCACTGTACCTGACGATAACTGACAACTGCGAGCAGACTGGTGGCACCATAGGTCCCAGAGTGATGGGACAATTGTTTTTCCCCCCTGGGGCCTGGAGTTTTTCCTTATCTTGTAACCTAACCAGGAAAATGCCGGACCATATAGGGTATGACAATGATTAATCAGTTCTAAAAAGGTTTTATATGACTTTAACACCAATGACTCGTGACTTGACTTGGACTCGAGACTTATGACTTGATACCCTCCCCAAGCCCAAATATTAAAAAGTGTGCAGCGCATGAATTCTTCATTTAACGGATTACAGTTTGAATCGGACTGCAGCCAATCAAATTGTGCCAGCTGAGAAAAAGTTGTGCGTGGCAGTGCAGAGGAACATCGGCGGGTGAATTCAGATGGAGCCCTTGGAAAGATGATACCCCAAATTATTATTTTCAGATCTAAAGACGGCGCTGTATCAACAAAAAACAGATTGCAAAAAAAGTGGGAAGAAAATTAGACTGAGGCGCAACAATTTACAACTTTGTTCGACATTTGAAGCTGCACAAAACACTAAGTCGTGGCTAATATAGCCAACAGCTATATATTTTATTACTTTACTAGTGTATCATGGAGGCTAATGTAACGTTAAATCAGTGAGCCTTCACAGTCAGTTGGTGCGGGAACGTGATCATTGCACCCAAGATTGAGCTACAACTGTCTAGGCAGTTGTTAGCCTAAATCCTACCTGATATTACTGCTGTTCCTTAAACCATTGACATACTTTCTATATATATATATATATATATATATAAATATATAAAGAGAGAGAGAGACTACATCGCCCGATTGCGATAGTCGATCACTGTCTGTGTCTCTTTCTCATGGCTACCCATGTGGTTCCATGGAAATATGACATTTATTTGGAAAGTAATAAGTATATAGATATTTTTTTTAAACATTCATGATTTACGTAAATGTAATATGCTAACTATTACTCTTGTTCAAAATATGAAATGGTATTACATTTGGTGAAGAGCACATTATGACTTGTTTAGGACTCGAAACTCAGTTTAGGACTTGACTCGGACTTGTCTGTCTTGACTTGGGACTTGACTTGAGTGCTAAGACTTGAGACTTACTCGTGACTTGTAAAACAATGACTTGGTCCCACCTCTGTTTTATACTAGACTAACGGGGGTTATTCCACACAGACCACAACGGATGGACATTGGAACTCACAGGGCTGAATTTGCCTTATGCATGTTTGCGTCATACAGGCCTATGAAACTGTAGGTCTAATTAAAAATTAATTCAGTTTGTCATCACTATGTTGATTGATTAATTCCAGTTAATAATTTTGGATTGAAAAGGTATAGGCAGCCTAGTCAGCCCATGTTTAAATATAAACAAAACAAAATCACATTCACATTTCCTCCTGACAAACAAATGGACTATAAATACATAAACGTTACCAATTTGTTTACCCTTGCCAGATGGACATGGCGCATAGGCTGTATGCAGCTGTTATTATTAGTAGCCTAGAGTTGACTGAAAAATCATCTTGATTTCATCCCATACAGCATGTCAGATCTCTAATGTTTAGGTGTAGCCTAGGCTGCTGCAACATTTATGTAAAGAGTTTGAGTGTGTCTGTCAGGAGTGATTGTGTTATCACCTTTGCTAAATAAATACCGGAGGAAAGTGGTAAGCCTACTTGAGCAAAAGAATGCGCTGCGTCAACCTCTTTGTAATCTCACTTTTGTAACAGTATTTTTATTGAAATTTCACAATTTTCACCCATATTAAGAGATACAACAGAGACAAAGCACACAGAACAAAAAGAAAAACAGCCCCCACTTACCCATATCTACGTGCATATATATACACATACATATATACACATACATACACACATATACATATACCCATGCATATACACACACCTATGCATACACGCACGCACGCACACACCTATACACACCCATACATACGCACACCATTTTCCTCTTCCCGCTCTGTGCCTCTCTCACCCCATCACCATCATTGCGTCTCTCAATACATACATTTTAAACAAACTTACAAACAGAAATTAAACAAAAAAGCTCAGTTTAAACCAAGAGGTTAGGTTCCACACATGGAACGTACAGTGTAGTTCTGAAATACATAGATCCCCGCCATTCTAAGAGAATCCTTGCAGCATAATAGTTGATACCTCAGGTTCTAGATAATTTAGATAAGGTTCCCATACTTTGTAGAACTGGTCTGTTTTAGAATGCAATGTATATGTCAGATATTCCAGAGGCACCCATTCAAATAGTATCTTATGCCAGTCTTTAATAGAAGGAACCTTATCACTAATCCACTGTAAAAGGATGTTTTTCCTCGCTGCGAAGGTAAGGATGTTGTAAAGCCTCCTTTTACAGACAGAAGTAACATGCCTACTAGGGAGACCTAACAGTAAAGAAACTGGGTCCAATTCTAGATAAACCCCTAGGATCTTTTCAATTTCTTGCAGGACACCAGACCAGTATCTTTGTATTTTGGTACATGACCATAAACAATGTGTTAGGGTGCCTGTATCAGTTTTGCATTTAAGACACTGAGGGGAAGAGGAAGTGGGGCTAAAAGCATGTCTGCGATTTGGGGATATGTGCAATCTGTGTATTATTCTTAATTGGATTGCTCTAGTACGGTTACATATAGATATTGTTTTTGCATATCTCCAAATGTCCTCCCACATCTCTTCGTCAATAGTAACAGACAATTCTTTCTCCCACACTTGTTTCACCCTCTGTGTGTTGACAGCAGAAAAGGACCTTAAAGTATCATAAAACAGACTTACAGACATTTTCCTTTGTGGGAAAAAAATAATTCTTTCAATGACAGACACATCAGGGTTACCAATTAAGGTGGTGCTCTCCAGAATATAATGTCTTACTTGTAGGAAGCGGAAAAAAAGTCCTGCTTTGGGAGTCGATATTTCTCGACCATCTGCTCAAATGACAACAAAATCTTATCAGCAAATAAGTTGTTTAGCCTGCGTATGCCCTTATTAAGCCATAAGTTAAAGCCAGCAATCCTGGGCTGAAATCTGGGTTGTTAAGAATTGGGGTAAGAGCAGAGGTTAGTTTGGACCTTCCCAGGAAGCGTTGAACTGACCTCCATACTTTGAGTGTGTTAAGTGTAACTGGATTATTGCAGTGTTCTTCTACAGACTTGAAACTTCTGAAAAATAAAAGATCCTGTAAGGGGTATTTTGAAAGAGAAGTCTCAATGTCTAACCAAATAGAGGAGTCATCATTTGTGATCCAGTCAGAAATATAACAAAGGTGGGCACACCATTGATAGAACTTGATATTGGGCAGGTCCAAGCCGCCCATAGAACTTGGCAGCTGCAATATTGCCATCTTAAGTCTTGGCTTGCGCTTACTCCATATAAAGGAACTTAGCCATCCATTTACATCCTTTATTACCTTATTGGAGAGTAATACTGAGATCATTTGGATTGGGTAAAGTAGTCTAGGTAAAACATTCATTTTCAAGAGGGATATTCTACCCAACCAAGAAATGGGGAGAGAGTTCCAGCGCTCCAGATCCTGTCTTATTGTATCAAACAAAGGAACAAAATTGGCTTTGTACATTAGCTGGAATTTAGGAGTTACAAATATACCCAGATACATGAAACCTGAGGGAGACCATTTAAAAGTGAAGGGGGGAGAAGTATTAGGTACAGAATGCAGGCTACCAAGTGGCATAGCCTCTGACTTAGTAAGGTTAATCTTGTAGCCTGAGAATCCGCTGAATAATTCAATAATATTAATAAGAGGTGTAATTGAAGTCTTGGGACTAGAGATTAATATCAGGACATCATCAGCATACAAGCTTATTTTATGGTGAACATCACCAATGAGCAGCCCCTGTATAGCAGGCGTTACCCTGATGGCCTCGGCCAGTGGTTCCATAACGAGTGCAAAGAGGAGGGGGGATAAAGGACAGCCCTGTCTGGTACCTCTGTGTATAGGGAAGCTATTTGACCGTAGCCCATTAGTAAGGACAGCAGCCTGAGGATCATCATATAAAACTTTCACCCATTTTATAAAGTTGTCCCCCAGACCAAATTTATTTAGAGCAAATAATAGGTAAGACCACTCCACACGATCAAATGCTTTCTCAGCATCTAGGGAGAGCACAAGACCATCCACAGCACTTTGTTGGTAGGCTTGAATTACATTAAGAAGCCGCCTGACGTTGTTGCATGACTTACGGCCCCTAATGAAGCCAGTTTGGTCTCCTTTCACAATTAGTGGCAATGAGTCCTCTAATCTTGTGGCTAGAATTTTAGAAAGCAATTTTCTATCCACATTCAGAAGGGAAATTGGTCTGTACGAGGAACAAGACTCTGGACATTTTCCCTTTTTGAGAATAAGTGAAATGTTGGCTTCTCTCAGCGTTTGAGGGAGTTGGTCATTTGAAAATGAGTGGTTAAACATATCACGCAATGGCTCAAGGATCAGGCCATGGAACTCTTTATAGAACTCACTACAAAACCCATCTGGTCCTGGGGCCTTACCATTTTGCAGATTCTTAATTGCGAACATTATCTCTTCCTTGGTAATAGGGGCATTGAGGAGGGACCTCTGTTCTTCGGAGATAGTAGGGAGCTCAATCTTACCAAAGAAGTTCTCCATTAATTTGGGTGCATTCTTTGGCAGTTCTGAGGCATAAAGGTTTGTATAAAATTTCTTAAATGAGTCACTTATCAATTTATTTTCATATAAATGATTACCATCAGAATCAGTAATAGTAGCAATTGACTGAGAGTCAGCCCTCTTTTTAGCTAGGTATGCCAAGTACTTTCCTGGCTTATCGCCATGTTCATATAGCTTTTGCCTGACAAATCTCATTTTCTTTTCAGCGTCCTGTGTTAGGAGAGAGTCTAACGTTGATCTAATGACTGATATTTCCTTTAATAGGGCAGGAGTGAGCGTTTTAATGTAGTCCTTCTCTTTAGTTCCTAATTCACCCTCTAACATTTTTTGCTTTTCCCGCTTTTTCTGTCTCTTAGTAGCTGTGTATGACATAATCAGACCCCTGGCATACGCTTTACAGGTCTCCCAAAGGAGCGAGGGGTTATCTGTTGATTGAGAGTTAATAGAGAAAAATGCTTTAAACTCTGTTATAAAATATGATGTGAATGTATGGTCTTTAAGAATGGTTGTGTTCAACCTCCAATGTCTTGACCGATTGAATGCCCCGTTGAGTTTTATGTCCAGGATCACCTCAGCATGATCAGATATGACTATGCTTCCTATCCTAGCAGATAAAACAGACTGCAAAGACGTCTTGGGCATAAAAAAATAGTCTATTCTAGTCTGACATCCATGAGGTGCAGAGAAAAAAGTGAAATCTCTGTTGGAGGGATGGAAAGCTCTCCAGACATCCGCATACCCCAGATCATCACAAATAACTTTAAGTGACTTAGCTTGAGGAGAGAGTGAAGCTATACCGCTGGGAGACTTATCAATAAGGGGGTTCAACAAGCAGTTAAAATCTCCTCCAACCACTGCAGTGTCTGAGTTTAATTCTGAAAAGTCTAGAAATGCTTTAGTGAGGAAATCAGGGGGGAAGTAAATATTCATTATGGACATGTTCTGCCCTTGTAAAGTACCATTAATTATAACAAAGCGACCAAATTTATCTTTCACACAATTCAAGACCTTAAGTGGTAAGTTCTTTTTCACCAGAATTGCTACACCTCTACTTCTGGATGTAAATGATGAGAAAAACACTTGACCAAACCCTCCTTGTTGTAATTTCAGGTGCTCCTTATCATCCAAATGGGTTTCTTGTAACAGGGCAATATCAATATTTAATTTTTTCAAAAAAGACAATACTTTCTTCCTCTTAATGGGGTTATGGCTCCCTCTAATTTTCCACGTACATACACGCAGTCTGTTATCTGCCATTGTATCTTGACCATTCAATATTCAGACTGGATCCTACTGTAAAAGCGGGGTGGTACCTTTTTCCATGTGTTGAACTCTCCTCCATCTCACTGAGCATAAACAAAAAATATGAACCCTGAACTCGAACTATACTGAACCCAAAAATTAAACATGTAAAAATCCAAAAGGGGGTTTTCCCACTAGCTAACATACAGGGGATTTCAACTCTCCAATGTAGACTCTTAAGTCCGCATTGCCGCTCAATAGCCTCATCCTTTATATATATGGAAAAGAAAATCAATAGAAGAAGATTGAGGCTCTTTCACCTAAAACCAAGCCTGGGCACCAATATGGATTAACACATATCTCAGCCTGAGCTATAGTGGCTATTACTTTAGCAAGAAAAATAATAAAGATACGAATATTACTGAGCCGGAGTACGTGAGGACTCCCACCACTGTTTCATGATCAGATTCAACCAAAAATAAGCAAAGTTATTCAATGCTGTGGAGGTGCAGCTTAGAGTTATTTACCCGAGAGAGTCAATAAACGCAGCAGCCTCTTCAGGTGTGTAGAGCTTTTTAGGTGATCCGTTGACCATAATCTTCAATGTGGCCGGGTACAACAGTGCGTAGTCCATCTTCATTCTCCTGAGTCGAGCCTTCGCCTCATCAAACGCTTTGCGTCTTCGTACAACCGCTGTGGAGTAATCATTGAAGAATGAGACCTTTGGACCTTTATGTTGACTACCAACAGAGCCGATGTTTCTAGCCGCATCCATGACGCGCTGCTTGTCGGTGAAGTTGTGGAACTTTACAACCACCGGCCGTGGGCGCTGATTGGGGCCCGGTATCGGTGCTTGAGAGCGATTGGCTCTGTCCAGCATCACACGACCAGCCTTAGTGTCCATTTGTAGGTAGCCAGGGATCCATTCCTCAAAGAATTTTACTGAACGTGTCCCTTCAGAATTTTCTGGGAGTCCCACAACACGAATATTGCATCTGCGTCCTCGATTATCCAAGTCGTCAATGTGCTCCGCCATTTCGCGCACCTGTTCCTCAAGTGCTTTTATCTTAGCGTCCATAGATGTAGTTGAAGTTTCCACTGCAGCAATTCTTCCTTCCGCCTCAACAACACGTTTCACAACGCTCTGTATTTCAGCTGAATGGCTTGCTATTGCTTCCAAGACCGTTCTTATCTTAGCATCGATCACTTTAGTAATGTTATCAGTCATCTTTTGAATTATCAGGTCCATTGTGCCTGGGTCCGCAATGGTGTTAGCTTCGCTAACGTTAGCTAGCTCCTCATGCACATCCACAGGGGTGGTGGTTTTGGTCGACTTCTTAGTAGTTCTATTGGGCATGTTGTCGGATATTTTTGAGAAATAGTCGTCAAGACTCATTATACTTTTTCAAGCTAGGAGATTAATGTAAGAATATAAATTTACGAATGCCACGAGAGCTCGCTGAAACACCGTGTTCTCTCTACGGCGCCATTTTGTTCCCCCGTAATCTCACTTTTAATGGAAGTGATCAAATCTTTCTGAATTGATTTCGACAACCTAGAGAAGAGGCAGTAGGGGCTTCCATATGCATCATAATGTGCAATTACATCTGCAAGCTCCTTGTAGTTGCCCTTGTTAGCTGAACTTTTCCTCTCATCTTGCCAACTCTTGCCGATAAGCTGCTTGTGACCCTGACATGCTGACCACACCGCTCGCTCGCACAAAATACATCAGAATGGTTTTCTTCAAATATGTTACATAGTGAACTTTACAGTCCTATTGATCAAACAACCTTGAAAATGTAGGCTCTCTCTCCCTCAGTTATGCACACCAACAACTAATGCTAGCCAGAGCGAGATGAGCTAAAATCTAACAAGGGAACACTAGATAAACCCTCTCAAACTTTTTCAGCTAGTTGGCTGTCAAAATTGCACTTATAAACGATGAGGAATTGTAGCCTCCTCGTCCTTCTGCAGCTTGCCTGCCAATGCATGCTTGTCCCAACCCACGTTTTGATGACTGAATGGTAACTTGCCTGCTAATCGATGACAAGTACATTTGATTGACAACTAAGGATCCATTTGTAAATTGCCTCCTATGTGTTAGTGTGCCCTGCATTCGTAAATTCAGAGCGTTGTCACATTGTCTGTTCATAAATTCAGAGCGTACACTGCACTATTGACACTGGACGCTCTGGTTGAGGAGTATGGTTGCGCCAAGTGTTCCTAAAACAGAATTCAAGGACCAAGCTAACTGGCTAGATTGCTAGCTACTTCCAGACTCAAATGAGAGAGAACCTCACTGACAATTTTACTCGCTCTAGCAGAGCCAGTTTACATGTTATGTAGAGCTTTAGTGACTAACTGTGCTGCAGGCAACAACATTTGGTATAACTGTTTTGCTGAAGTTTACTGACACCGGTAATATTCAGCGTGTGTTCGTAAATTCATCAGTTATTCTGCGCTCATGCACAATGAGACGAGTGCTCAGAAATCTGAGTAGATAGCCAGTGAATTTACGAGTGCAAGAGATGTGCTAACTGGATAACAGTCATTCAAGTTCAACTATTGCTTGCTATTTGAGTGACAGCTAGCTACTTGCTATTTGAGTGACAGCTAGCAAGAGGCACACATGCACCATTTAAAAAATAATACTTTTCAAAAACAAATATCAACAAACAAAAGAGGAATAGTCACATGCAAACAAGCATACATACAAACTATTTACATTGCCAGGAATCCTAAACAAACAAACCATATTCATTAATAATACAAGTTTTAATTGCCTTTTTTTTCACTTTAGTTAAAGGAATGCAATATTCTTTATATTCATTTATAAATTCATTTTTAAATTCATTTATAGACCATTTGCTTTGTGAATTTGAAATTGACCTAGTATTATTAGCAGTTGAATTAAATATTGTAGTACAACCGGTCCTATTTTTTTTGTAACAAAATTCTGTATGTCAGTCCCAAATAATTCTAGGCAAAAAACAAATGCAACATGGTCTCTTTCTCCATTCCACAGAAATCACATTTATTGTCAATATTCATGTTGAATCTTTCCAAAACATGTTTCACAGAATTTATCGTATGTAACATTTTAAATTACAATTCTCAAACCAGTTACAAAAAAAATAAAATATTTTTAAATCGTATATCTTTGTTGTCCCATATAAATGATCTGTGAGTAGAAAATTGTATTTATACGCTAACATCCAAGCTAAAATTGCCTGCTTATGGAATTTGGCCAACTTTAATGGGATTTTATTACATCAAAGCAAAACAATTCTAAACCACTAACAGAGTCAAATAAATACTTAGGGAAGTATTTTCCTTATCTTTGTTTTTCATCCTTGCATATAACAATTCCAAGATAAGTAACCTTATCTTAAATTGGGATACCATATACTTCCTGTAAAACACAATCCTTGAGTGGAAATAAGACTGACTTATTGATATACATTTTCAAACCCGAAACTAGGAGAAGTCTTCAATAAAGGAAACTGCTTTAGAAACCCCATTTCTGTTTCTTAAGAATATGGTGGTATCATCAGTCAGTTGACATGGTTTAAATTCATTGCCAAGTGCTGAAACACCTTGCAAATTCCCTTTCTTGATATGAAGAGCCATAATTTGGGTAACCAATAAAATGATTGGGCAGCCCTGCCTAATTCCACGGCCAATATCAAATCTTTGGGATGTCCTTTGAGCTCATTTACAGAGCTAGTACAACCGCTATATAAAGTTTGGACTGCTTTCAAAAAAAGTCACCAAACGCAAAAAAAGTATTGCTTTGAACATAAACTCATGTTCTACAGTGTCAAAAGCTTTATAAAAATCAACAAACATAAGAAAACTATCATCAAGGATGAGGTCATTATAGTCAATCATATCTAAGATCGACCTGATGTTATTACTAGTCTGATGTTATTATTAGTCCTTAACGTAGGAGACACTGCTAGATAGCCAACAGCTAGCCAACGTCTACTGAATAGAACTTCCGCACTCAACAACCCGGTCGCATTCCGCTTCGCTCCACAGGTAGTATCACATTTTTCATTTCATTTAATTACAGCACAACGGTTTGATTTGTTTGATCGTAGCTAGCTACATAGCTAGCTACATAGCCGTCTGTGTATTAAAGATAATTGTGTAGTCTAGAGCGATTTTCTAGGTTAGCTAGCCAGCTATTGTCGTTCTTTTAACGCAACGTAACGTAATCAACACTGCTAGCTAGCCAGCTAGCCCCCGAATAGCAGCACTGTAGAAACTATTACACTCAACGGAACGACTTGATTAGTGTAGTGTCAACAATGCAGCCACTGCCAGCTAGCCTACAAAGTCAACAACGCAGCCACTGCCATCTAGCCTACTTCAGCAGTACTGTATAATTTTAATCATTTTAGTCAATAAGATTCTTGCTACGTAAGCTTAACTTTCTGAACATTCGAGACGTGTAGTCCACTTGTCATTCCAATCTCCTTGCATTAGCGTAGCCTCTTCTGTAGCCTGTCAACTATGTGTCTGTCTATCCCTGTTCTCTCCTCTCTGCACAGACCATACAAACGCTCCACACCGCGTGGCCGCTGCCACCCTAATCTGGTGGTCCCAGCGCGCACGACCCACGTTGAGTTCCAGGTCTCCAGTAGCCTCTGGAACTGCCGATCTGCAGCCAACAAGGCAGAGTTCATCTCAGCCTATGCCTCCCTCCAGTCCCTCGACTTCTTGGCACTGACAGAAACATGGATCACCACAGATAACACTGCTACTCCTACTGCTCTCTCTTCGTCCGCCCACGTGTTCTCGCACACCCCGAGAGCTTCTGGTCAACGGGGTGGTGGCATCGGGATCCTCATCTCTCCCAAGTGGTCATTCTCTCTTTCTCCCCTTACCCATCTGTCTATCGCCTCCTTTGAATTTCATGCTGTCACAGTTACCAGCCCTTTCAAGCTTAACATCCTTATCATTTATCGCCCTCCAGGTCCCCTCGGAGAGTTCATCAATGAGCTTGATGCCTTGATAAGCTCCTTTCCTGAGGACGGCTCACCTCTCACAGTTCTGGGCGACTTTAACCTCCCCACGTCTACCTTTGACTCATTCCTCTCTGCCTCCTTCTTTCCACTCCTCTCCTCTTTTGACCTCACCCTCTCACCTTCCCCCCCTACTCACAAGGCAGGCAATACGCTCGACCTCATCTTTACTAGATGCTGTTCTTCCACTAACCTCATTGCAACTCCCCTCCAAGTCTCCGACCACTACCTTGTATCCTTTTCCCTCTCGCTCTCATCCAACACTTCCCACACTGCCCCTACTCGGATGGTATCGCGCCGTCCCAACCTTCGCTCTCTCTCCCCGCTACTCTCTCCTCTTCCATCCTATCATCTCTTCCCTCTGCTCAAACCTTCTCCAACCTATCTCCTGATTCTGCCTCCTCAACCCTCCTCTCCTCCCTTTCTGCATCCTTTGACTCTCTATGTCCCCTATCTTCCAGGCTGGCTCGGTCCTCCCCTCCCGCTCCGTGGCTTGACGACTCATTGCGAGCTCACAGAACAGGGCTCCGGGCAGCCGAGCGGAAATGGAGGAAAACTCGCCTCCCTGCGGACCTGGCATCCTTTCACTCCCTCCTCTCTACATTTTCCTCCTCTGTCTCTGCTGCTAAAGCCACTTTCTACCACTCTAAATTCCAAGCATCTGCCTCTAACCCTAGGAAGCTCTTTGCCACCTTCTCCTTCCTCCTGAATCCTCCTCCCCCTCCTCCCTCTCTGCAGATGACTTCGTCAACCATTTTGAAAAGAAGGTCGACGACATCCGATCCTCGTTTGCTAAGTCAAACGACACCGCTGGTTCTGCTCACACTGCCCTACCCTGTGCTCTGACCTCTTTCTCCCCTCTCTCCAGATGAAATCTCGCGTCTTGTGACGGCCGGCCGCCCAACAACCTGCCCGCTTGACCCTATCCCCTCCTCTCTTCTCCAGACCATTTCCGGAGACCTTCTCCCTTACCTCACCTCGCTCATCAACTCATCCCTGACCGCTGGCTACGTCCCTTCCGTCTTCAAGAGAGCGAGAGTTGCACCCCTTCTGAAAAAACCTACACTCGATCCCTCCGATGTCAACAATTACAGACCAGTATCCCTTCTTTCTTTTCTCTCCAAAACTCTTGAACGTGCCGTCCTTGGCCAGCTCTCCCGCTATCTCTCTCTGAATGACCTTCTTGATCCAAATCAGTCAGGTTTCAAGACTAGTCATTCAACTGAGACTGCTCTTCTCTGTATCACGGAGGCGCTCCGCACCGCTAAAGCTAACTCTCTCTCCTCTGTTCTCATCCTTCTAGATCTATCGGCTGCCTTCGATACTGTGAACCATCAGATCCTCCTCTCCACCCTCTCCGAGTTGGGCATCTCCGGCGCGGCCCACGCTTGGATTGCGTCCTACCTGACAGGTCGCTCCTACCAGGTGGCGTGGCGAGAATCTGTCTCCTCACCACGCGCTCTCACCACTGGTGTCCCCCAGGGCTCTGTTCTTGGCCCTCTCCTATTCTCGCTATACACCAAGTCACTTGGCTCTGTCATAACCTCACATGGTCTCTCTTATCATTGCTATGCAGACGACACACAATTAATCTTCTCCTTTCCCCCTTCTGATGACCAGGTGGCGAATCGCATCTCTGCATGTCTGGCTGACATATCAGTGTGGATGACGGATCACCACCTCAAGCTGAACCTCGGCAAGACGGAGCTGCTCTTCCTCCCGGGAAGGACTGCCCGTTCCATGATCTCGCCATCACGGTTGACAACTCCATTGTGTCCTCCTCCCAGAGCGCCAAGAACCTTGGCGTGATCCTGGACAACACCCTGTCATTCTCAACCAACATCAAGGCGGTGGCCCGTTCCTGTAGGTTCATGCTCTACAACATCCGCAGAGTACGACCCTGCCTCACACAGGAAGCGGCGCAGGTCCTAATCCAGGCACTTGTCATCTCCCGTCTGGATTACTGCAACTCGCTGTTGGCTGGGCTCCCTGCCTGTGCCATTAAACCCCTTCAACTCATCCAGAACGCCGCAGCCCGTCTGGTGTTCAACCTTCCCAAGTTCTCTCACGTCACCCCGCTCCTCCGTTCTCTCCACTGGCTTCTAGTTGAAGCTCGCATCCGCTACAAGACCATGGTGCTTGCCTACGGAGCTGTGAGGGGAACGGCACCTCAGTACCTCCAGGCTCTGATCAGGCCCTACACCCAAACAAGGGCACTGCGTTCATCCACCTCTGGCCTGCTCGCCTCCCTACCACGGAGGAAGTACAGCTCCCGCTCAGCCCAGTCAAAACTGTTCGCTGCCCTGGCCCCCCAATGGTGGAACAAACTCCCTCACGACGCCAGGACAGCGGAGTCAATCACCACCTTCCGGAGACACCTGAAACCCCACCTCTTTAAGGAATACCTAGGATAGGATAAGTAATCCCTCTCACCCCACCCCCCCTAAGTTTTAGATGCACTATTGTTAAGTGACTGTCCCACTGGATGTCATAAGGTGAATGCACCAATTTGTAAGTCGCTCTGGATAAGAGCGTCTGCTAAATGACTTAAATGTAAATGTAAATGGCTAATGGGTCTCCAGTTGTCTATATAAAGAGTATCCTTATTAGGTTTGGGAATCAAAGTAATTACACCTTGCTTTAAGGAAGACGGTAACTCCCATTTTTCTATTGATTCTTGAAACATAGCAAGAATGGAAGGAATCAATTTATCATTGAATGCTTTATAAAACTCGCTTAGAAACCATCATTTCGAAGGGGACATATTGTCCTTAAGGCTTTTAATACAGTATTTTTATCTCAAAATCAGATAACTTCTCATCAAAAAATCCCTGAAATCATTATCTATCTTCTTAGCAATGTTTGCTACATTTTCTAATAAAATATCCACATTAGAAGTTGACTGGGTTGATGTATACAGATTCTGATGAAACTGGGCAACATGCTGAGAGATTTCTTTTGGATTTTCATTGGGAGTATTATTAATCATTAATTTACATATGGATGTCTTTTCACCTGCCCTTTTTCTGAATTAAAGAAATATTTAGTATTTTTCTCTCCCTCTTCCATCCATTTTTGTCTTGATCTTACAAACGCTCCCCGTGCCTGTTCCTCGTAGATACAGTCTAACTGCATTTGCAATGATGATAGCTCCAGTAATTCCTGATTAGTTAGTTCAGTTTTAGTATAATCCATGATTCCCTTTTATGATGTCATATTATTTCTCTTTCTTGGCACGAGCAATTTCTATCCCCATTGAAATAGCCAAAAGCCTTATATAAAAGTTCATTAGCTCCCAGTAACTTCCAAATGTGTTCATAACAGAGGCACAATTCCAGTATTTATCAATAATTCCTGCTACTTCCTTCTTAAATACTTCATTCTCTAGTAAAGTCTTGCTCATTTTCCAGTAACCTTTACTAACTTTTTTTTGTTGACAAACCATACATATTTATCTTTATTGAGATCCCTTTGTGGTCTGTTAAAATCAATGGTTCAATCGAGACCGTATCAACCTTGTCAGCCATATCTTCAGATATCAGCCAGAAATCAATACGGGATTGTATAGATAAATCTTTGGTACTCCATGTAAACATAATCTTATCTGGGTTCTTATGTCTCCAAATATCTAGAACACCTAACCTTAGACATATATTCCTTATCTCACAAACAGAACTGCTATCCTTAGGAGGCCATCTATCTAAATGATCACGTAATGCTGTATTAAAATTTGTATTAAAATCTCCACCCCAGTGGAAATTTAGACATCATTTTACTTTATTTTCCTCTCAATGTCTATAAATAAAATGCAGTTACTTGACTTGTTATTGGAAGCATAAGTTTTTACAACAATGAATTGAATGTGGTTGACATCTACCAATAGTATAATCCATCTCCCTGTATTATCTGCTTCATGACTCAATACTTGACCCTTAAAGTTGCCTTTTAAAATAGCGACACCTGCTGACCGATTAGTACCAAACTTCATTCCCCCATTGTCACTTCCAAAATGCAGTATCTGTGGGACAGGCATGAGTTTCTTGAATTAAATAAAAGTCTGTACTCTTACCCATACAATACAAAAATAAAGATTTCCTTTTCAAAATATTACAGATTCCACTGGCATTAATATAAAAAACAGAAATGGACATTTACTATCACATTGACTATATGAAAAATATTAAACTTGTTCACATGAATCGGGTTCTTAAGTTCTTACTAGTTGCAAATAAAAACAGTCCTTTGCACCATGCAAATATTATATATAATATTTATACAATTGCAAATAACATTGTACCACAGATTGGTAAAACAAATAGCCATCAAGCTAACATTAAGTGCCCGTGCGAATTTCCCTGCCCATAAAGAAAATATATAGTTTCGCTCACATAAACAATGCTCTTTCGTCAAGAAATATCAAGTTTTATCAGATGCAAATAAAACTCAGTCCTGCACAACTCACTTGATAAATCCAGCAGTCAACAAGCTAGTCGTCAGCGGGAATTTCCCTTACATTAACAAAAGCCTTGGCTTCTGCAAAGTATGCACTTTTCCCTTCCTTCCTTGCTCTCTCAATCATCGGCCACAGACGATTCAAAGCTTCTTTGTCAAATGCTGTCAGATGCTCCTTGAACCTCAGGTTGTTCTTTAAATAGTCATTTTTCTTTGCACTTTTCCATGTCAAAGCCCTCGCTGTTCTGGAGATGAATCTCATGATCACTGGTCGTGGTGGCTGGTTGTTTTCCCCATCTCTCAGCCTACCCAGGCGGTGCACTACATCCAGAGAACCTGCAACAACATTTCGTTCTTCCTCCTCCGGGACCATTGCCCTGCAAATGTCCTTCACTCTTGCTTTGATGTTCTCGTCAGATTTTTCTGCTATTCCATAAATTTGAATATTCCATCTCCGACCATACCGTGTTCTTGTTTACCTATGACTCCATTTCAGTGAGTTTCTTCTCCTGCTTTGCAACCTGAATTTTCAATGTTGCGTTCTGCTGCTTCAGAGTTGTTACTTACTCAGCATTGAAATCAATCGATTTCTTCAGGTTAACGATACTGATAGTGTTCTTTTTTCACCAAATTCATGATGTCATCTGCACTCTCTTTGATTTTAGCCGTGAGGATGCGGACGGTGTTGTCCTGTAGCTGGCTCATTGATGGTTCACTTCTAAGCTTCTTTGGAAGTTGCTCCTTGGTTGGGGTATTTGGGTATGAATCACATTCATCCCTCTTTATTACACTGCAAGCATATGAGTGAGTTTCAACAATGCCTATTTTCTCCTTGGAAGTTTCAACATCCATTATCTCAGCAACAGTTTGGTCGTGTCCTGATTCCATGCTACGAGCTATGAAGACGATAGCAGGCTAACTTAACTACATACGCCAAAACTTTTAGAATAGCTAGCTTGTTCATTGGAAATCGTGAAAAATATACTTCAATGGTTTGATTAATTACACAAGTATTCAAATTAGCTACATTGTATGGCTAGATATCATTTTTTGTGAAAAAACTAACTAAATTGCAACCGTAGTCTAAAACTATAAACTGAGAGAACCCTAAAATTGTTTATCAGCTAGAAATGTAACACCCTCTCATGCCACCATCTTGAGTGCCCCTCGCACATCATGCACCCCCAACAGAGCGAGAGAGAGCAATAACGTGTTGCACATATCTGCACAGATGTGACGTAGTATGCAACTTCCAGGTATTTCTTCACATTTTATTACAAAGGGGCATTAAAATGGATTTTTGATCACAATTAAATAACAAAAATATAGTCATTACATAAGTATTCAGCTGTCTGCGTCAATACATGTTAGACACACCTCATGGCATCGATTACAACTGTAAGTCTATAACTTTGCACACCTGGATTGTGCAATATTCACCTATTATTATTTTAGCAACACATCTGCCACGTTGATCCTCAACACTGGAGCCCCTCAGGGGTGTGTGCTCAGTCCCCTCTGTACTCCCTGTTCACCCACGACTGCATGGCCAAGCATGACTCCAACACCATCATTATGTTTGCAGACGACACAACAGTGGTAGGCCTGATCACCGACAACGACGAGACAGCCTAAAGGGAGGAGGTCAGAGACCTGGCCGGGTGGTGCCAGAATAACCAGAATATCAACGTAACCAAGACTAAGGAGATTATTGTGGACTACAGGAAAAGGAGGACCGAGCACGCCCCCATTCTCATCAACGGGGCTGTAGTGGAGCAGGTTGAGAGCTTCAAGTTCCTTGGTGTCCACATCACCAACAAACTAGAATGGTTCAAACACACCAAGACAGTTGTGAAGAGAGCACGACAAAGCCTATTCCCCCTCAGGAAACTAAAAATATTTGGCATGGGTCCTCAGATCCTCAAAAGGTTCTACAGTTGCAACATCGAGAGCATTCTGACTGGTTACATCCCTGCCTGGTACGGCAATTGCTCGGCCTCCGACTGCAAGGCACTACAGAGGGTAGTGCGTGCGACCCAGTACATCACTGGGGCTAAGCTACCTGCCATCGAGGACTTCTATACCAGGTAGTGTCAGAGGAAGGCCCTAAAAATTGTCAAAGACCCCAGCCACCCCAGTCATAGACTGTTCTCTCTACTACCGCATGGCAAGCGGTACCGGAGGGCCAAGTCTAGGGCGAAAAGGCTTCTCAACAGTTTTTACCCCCAAGCCATAAGACTCCTGAACAGGTAATCAAATGGTTACCCGGACTATTTGCATTGTGTGCCCACCCCCCCAACCCCTCTTTTACACTGCTGCTACTCTCTGTTTATCATATATGCATAGTCACTTTAACTATACATTCATGTACATGCTGCCTCAGTAGGCCAGAACAACCAGTGCCCCCGCACATTGGCTAACCAGGCTATCTGCATTGTGTTCCGCTACCCGCCAACCCCTCTTTTACGCTACTGCTACTCTCTGTTTATCAGTTGGTAGAGCATGGCGCTTGTAACGCCAGGGTAGTGGGTTCGATCCCCGGGACCACCCATACGTAGAATGTATGCACACATGACTGTAAGTCGCTTTGGATAAAAGCGTCTGCTAAATGGCATATATTATTATTATTATATTATTATTATATATATTATATACAGTGGGGCAAAAAAAGTATTTAGTCAGCCACCAATTGTGCAAGCTCTCCCACTTAAAAATATGAGAGGCCTGTAATTTTCATCATAGGTACACTTCAAGTATGACAGACAAAATGAGAAAAAAAAATCCAGAAAATCACATTGTAGGATTTTTAATGAATTTATTTGCAAATTATGGTGGAAAATAAGTATTTGGTCAATAACAAAAGTTTATCTCAATAATTTGTTATATACCCTTTGTTGGCAATGACAGAGGTCAAACGTTTTCTGTAAGTCTTCACAAGGTTTTCACACACTGTTGCTGGTATTTTGGCCCATTCCTCCATGCAGATCTCCTCTAGAGCAGTGATGTTTTGGGGCTGTTGCTGGGCAACACGGATTTTCAACTCCCTCCAAAGATTTTCTATGGAGTTGGGATCTGGAGGCTGGCTAGGCCACTCCAGGACCTTGAAATGCTTCTTACGAAGCCACTCCTTCGTTGCCTGGGCAGTGTGTTTGGGATCATTGTCATGCTGAAAGACCCAGCCACTTTTCATCTTCAATGCCCTTGCTGATGGAAGGAGGTTTTCACTCAAAATATCACGATACATGGCCCCATTCATTCTTTCCTTTACACGGATCAGTCGCCCTGGTCCCTTTGCAGAAAAACAGCCCCAAAGCATGATGTTTCCACCCCCATGCTTCACAGTAGGTATGGTGTTATTTGGATGCAACTCAGCATTCTTTGTCCTCCAAACACGATGAGTTGGAATTCGGAAGTTAGTGTTGCAACCGAGGGCAGAAGCTTGTGTGGCATACTACTTCGTGGCAGAGCCATTGTTGCTCCTCTACATTTCCACTTCACAATAACAGCACTTACAGTTGACCGGAGCAACTATAGCAAGGCATACATGTGACGAACTGACTTGTTCGAAAGGTGGCATCTTATGACGAAGACACTGAGCTCTTCAGTAAAGCCATTCTACTGCCGTTTGTCTATGGAAATTGCATGACTGTGTGCTTGAATTTAAGCAACAGGTGTGTCTGAAATAGCCCAATCCACTCATTTTAAGGGGTGTCCACATACCTTTGTATACAGTGCATTCGGAAAGTATTCAGACCCCTTCCCTTTTTCCACATTTTGTTACGTTACAGCCTTATTCTAAAATGGATTAAATACAATTTCAAATCCTCAATCTACACACAATACCCCATAATGACTCTGTGAAAACAGGTTTTTAGATTATTTATTGTATATATATAGATATCTAAAAAATTAACAGAAATACCTTATTTACATAAGTATTCATACCCTTTGCTATGAGACTCAATTGATGTTTCCATTAATCATCCTTGATGTTTCTACATCTTGATTCGGAGTCCACTTGTGGTAAATTCAATTGATTTGTAAAGGGGCAAACCTGTCTATATAAGGTTCCACAGCTGACAGTGCAAGTCAGAGCAAAATCCAAGCTATGAGGTCGAAGGAATTGTCCGTAGAGTGCTGAGACAGGATTGTGTCGAGGCACAGATCCGGGAAGGGTACCAAAACATTTCTGCAGCATTGAAGGTCCCCAAGAACACAGTCACCTCCATCATTCTTAGAAGGAATAAGTTTGGAACCACTAAGACTCTTCCTAGAGCTGGTTGCCCGGCCAAACTGAGCAATTGGGGGAGAAGGGCCTTGGCCAGGGACCCTATGGTCACTCTGACAGAGCTCCAGAATTCCTCTGTGGAGATGGTGTTATCCTTCTGAAAGGTTCTAATCTCTGCAGCACTCCACCAATCAGGACGTTTTGGTAGTGGCCAGACGAAAGCCGTTCCTCAGAAGGCAGATGAAAGCTCGCTTGGAGTTTGCCAAAAGGCATTTAAAGGACTCTCAGACCATGAGAAACAAGATTTTCTGGTCTGATGAAACCAAGATTGAACTCTATGGCCTGAATGCCAAGCGTCACGTATGGGAGGAAACTTGGCACCATTCATATGGTGATGCATGTTGGTGCATCGTGCTATGGGGATGTTTTTCAGCTGCTGTGACTGGGATGCTAGTCTGGGTCAAAGGAAAGATGAATGAAGCAAAGTACAGACAGAACCTTGATGAAAACCTGCTCCAGAGCGCTCAGGACCTCAGACTGGGGCGAAGGTTCACCTTCAAACAGGACAAAAACCCTAAGCGCACAGCCAAGACAATGCAGGAGTAGCTTCAGGACATGTCTCAATGTCCTTGAATGGCCTAGCCAGAGCCCGGACTTGAACCCGATCTAACATATCTGGCGAGACCTGAAAATAGCTGTGCAGCAATGCTCCCCATCCAACCTGACAGAGCCTGGGAGGATCTGCAGAGAAGAAGGGGAAAAACTATCCAAATACAGGTGTGCTAAGCTTGTATCATACCCAATAAGACACAAGCCTGTAATCGCTGCCAAAGGTGCATTAACAAAGTACTGAGTAAAGGGTTTGAGTACTTATGTAAATGTGATATTTTCGTTTTTTTCCTTATACATTTGCAAACATTATGGGGTATTGTGTGTAGATTGAGGGAGGGTTGGGAAAACAATATAATCCATTATAGAATGAGGCTGTAATGAACAAAATGTGGAAAATGCAAGGGGTCTGCATACTTTCCAAATGTACTTAATATACAGTAAGTTATATTAAATCCAGACAGGAACTATTATTTTATCAGTTGACCTAAATCATACCCTCAATAAGATTGACAGACTTAGTATTAAAATAGGCACATTTAGAGAGTGTCCAAAGAGGCTGAAAAATGTCATCTCTACAAATAATTTACAGGACACCTGGATTACTATTCCCAACTACAAAATACTATTATTTTTTTTCTCAAAGTAAGAAAAGCTATTCAAGAATTAACTACATTTTTTTCCCTAAAATGGATGTAACAATTTTTTGGATTAAAAATGCATGCTTTATTATGGTATCATTCTTAATTACAGCAGTAGAAAATACACTGAGTGACAGGATTTGGAGAAGGTACAGAACCGAGAAAAGCTGACCCCTGGTGAATATCTTGCCGCTTTCACAAAAACAAATACACACTAAGCCAGTTATAATTTTGAAAGATACAAATGCGGTTATTAGAACCAATGCAATTAATAACAATTGTGAAAGCTTTATGAAAAGATGTATGTAAATCAGAATTAAACAGGAGGACAGATCCTATAGCCTTCTTAGACTCAACAACCCTTTAGCAATTATCAGTAGACAAAGAATCACTAAAAACCAAGATCACCCCGCCCAAAAAATATATTATATACTGTTAAAACATTCACACGGAGAAAAGCACCCGGAATGGATGGCTTTCCGATTAGAATTCTATTTCAGATTTTGGAACAACGTTGTGCCCCTATTTACACATAACAACATCAAGCAGTTTATTTCAGTTATATTAAAACCAGTCCCCTGCTGATTATAGACCAACATTTTAATACATTGTGACAAAATAATAAAAAACCTTAAGCAATAAAATGGCTAAAGTCTTTCCAGACCTGATACATATCAAACAGGGTTTATTAAAACTAGACACTTACAAACAAATACAAGAACATGTTTCAGTTTAATACAATATGCAAAGAAACTGGATATAGATCAATGTCCGATGCCACATTTTTTTTGACCGTCTTGAATGACCTTTTGTTTTATTCAAAACTTTGAAAGCTTTCAACTTTCCAGTGGAAATAATACATTTTATACAAATGATTATAAATGTCCTAAAGCAAAAACATACACAAATAATGTATTCTGATGAAATTCTCCCTGAGGAACGGCTTTCGCTTTAGAAAGGGGCACAAGACAGGGGTGTGCCCTCTCCCCCTTCCGGTTTGCACTGGCCATTGAACCGGTTGCAGAAAGAATTAGATAGGACCCAAACGTAACAGGTATCAGTATTGGTAAACATGAATATAAACTAAAACTTATTTGCAGATCTCCTGATTTATACCTGACCAATATGAATACTCTAAAATCATTAAAAAATATATATTTAACCTTTTATTTAACTAGGCAAGTCATTTAACTTTTTATGGCTGCAGGGGCAGTATTGAGTAGCTTGGATGAAAAGGTGCCCATTGTAAACGGCCAGCTCCTCAGTCTCAGTTGCTAATATATGCATATTATTAGTAGTATTGGTAGGGAAACACTCTAAAATTTCCAAAACTGTCTGAATATTGTCTGTGAGTATAACAGAACTGATATTGCAGGCGAAACCCTGAGTAAAATCAAAACAGGAAGTGGCATCTATGTTCCATAGCCTCCCTTTGCTGGATTTAAAGGGATATGAACCAGATTCCTTTACCTATCGATTCCTCAAGGTGTCAGTCTTCAGACACAGTTTCAGGCTTTTATTTTGAAAAATGAGCCAGAACGATAACATCGCGTCAAGTGGTCACATGAGTTTTGCTCGCGCAACAGAGTTTGGATAGCTATTGCTTTTTCCTCTCCTACTGTGAAAGACATTTGCGGTTGATATATTATTGATTATATATTTTAAAAACGTTTGACATGTTTCTGTGGACATGATGGATATTATTTGGAATATACGTCTGCGTTGTGGTGACCTCTCTTTCCTGTGGATTTCTGACCATAACGCGACAAACAAACGGAGGTATTTTGGATATAAAAATCATCTTTATGGAACAAAAGGAACATTTGTTGTGTAACTGGGAGTCTCGTGAGTGAAAACATCCGATGATCATCAAAGGTAAACGATTAATTTGATTGCTTTTCTGATGCTAAGTATACTTAATGTTTTGTCGTGCGATCGATAAACTTACACAAACGCTTGGATTGCTTTCGCCGTAAAGCATAATATCAAAATCTGACACGACAGGTGGATTAACAAAAGGTTAAACTGTGTTTTCCTATATTGCACTTGTAGTAATATTGTAGTAATATTTATTGAATATAGCGCTATGCTATTCAGCGGTTGTTAATGACACTTATCCAGATAGGGGATTGCAGCCATAACAAGTTAAGAACAAATTCTTATTTACAATGACGGTCTAGGAAAGGTGGGTTAACTGCCTTGTTCAGGGGCAGAACAACAGATTTTTACCTTGTCAGTTCAGGGATTCAATTTAACCAACCTTTGGTTACTGGCCCAACACTCTAACCACTAGGCTACCTGCCCCCCCTTCACACAAAAAATATAAACAAATGTATATATGGGGAGTGGGGGATGGTGACTACTGACTACTAATAGGGGAAAATCACAATCTACAGCAATCCTTAGTGGTGAAACGTTCCACAGTAAGAAAGGAAGGGGGAACTAACAAAGTCACTGACAACAACCAAAACTAAACCGGTGGGGTTTTAGGAGGGGTTCTGAAAGACACTCATGGGGGGTGTCCACTGAACGTTGACGAGCAACAGGTGGGACTTAAGACACCATGAGCGCGCACAAACTTTTCCCAAGAACAGGCAAACAAAAGAAAAAACCCACACCAAACTTAAAGACAGGAAGCTAAGCAAAAAATGGAGCACAAAAATACCAGTGAAGACATTCTTTAAAAAAAAAGTATGATCGGTCATAAAAGATTGTATGGGCATATAAAATTCATAGAATAAAAAATAAAGTTTCAAATCTACGTAGTCTGAGGGTGGTTTTAACCTTCCAGACTTGGAATTGTATCAACTTTCTACCCAAGGCTTTTATATGCGACATATAGTTAAATGCACTAAAGAGGAAAAATGGGTACATATTGAAGAATGCATGCTCATCCCCAGAATATTTCTGTCTATTTTCAAAGTATAAAGCTAAGAACATTAACAACTTCAAAGTTAAATGCTAACAATATGCAAGAAAATTATATCTATTCTATAAGAATCAATATCACTCCCTAAAAACACAACCATATGGAACAATCCTTGGATATCTTTTCAGAATTCACAGCTAAATTGGTCCATATGGAAAACTAAAGACATAGAAACCGTAAATTACTTGGTAACAGGAAATAAATGTATTTCCATTACACAATTAAAAAGCAATTTTGGATTGACAAATGTAGATATAAAATACATATACAAATACATGCGACTTAAGATACATATCACAAGCATCCTTAAGGGAGTGTTATTTAAGTCAGAAAATGCTTTTCATATGATAGGTAAGAATGTGGAAGTCTGCCATCTGCAGGCACTAGAGATGGGGTGTGGGCATGCAGGTCTGGGCAGATGAGGTGTAGTCGCTGTTTGTGTTCATCTGTAAATTGATGTTCTTTTGTGTATGTTTATCTGGGGTATAAAAAAATGAAACGTATAAATCATTTATAAATTAAGTGTTCACCTTTTAATTACTACAACAAAGATGGCCGCCGGTCCACCCACGTTGAATGTCAAATGTATATGGTCATGCCTATTCTATTATTTATATGATTTCAATAGGTTTCCTATGGAGGATTGAAAGTATATTTTAAAAACAGGTATTCCCATTCGTCAACATTCTCCGTGTAGACCTCTATCTTTTTGTTACCATTTTTCAAATTTGATTTTTGTATTTTGCTTCAATTTTAGTACATTTATTAGCCAAAACATGACACCCACTCTGTATTCAAGAGCATGTTGTGTCTCAAACGATGGCGGGCACAACCCAAAAAAGCTTAGATGTCAAATGGGCAAATATGTATGGTAGGTTTCATTCAAATCGAAAGGGGTGTTGTCAAAAAGTGATTGAATTCAAATGGATTTACCCTGTTTGATTTATTGCAGCTCCTCATTCATTACCCCCTCTATGTAGATAGGCTCTGGGGTTTCCCTCAATATATCATGGGAGTTGTAGGCTTTGTTAGAGCATGAAATAACTTGACACTTATTTGGCACAACAGACCAGGTAACAAAAGTCACTCATTCCCTGGCCCAGACAGCCATATTGACACTGATACTAGTTACACAAGAATTTCCAGAAACTCTGTCAACATGCCTGCCTGGTGAAAATATAACTGTACTCTTTGTAATATTGTTGGCTCCTCCCCTCTGCCATTCCCCACTGCAGTACATTCTGTACACATAGCCTATGATTCAAACTAGTGACCACAGATGATGATGATGTTTGATCACCAAGGAGGACTAAGACTGCTTTTAAATGTGCTTGGGGCTTAGCAGCACAGGCAGATCATTAGATGAGAGATTTTGCCTGGGTGCAGTGAACATGGCCAAGATGGGGAGTGCAGTGTGTGAGAGTGGTGTGCAAACACACAAGCCCATTGAGGGCGTGCTGGGACAGTAATTGAATGCATGTGTTGATGTCTGGCATTGGTGACGTGGCTCACTCATTCTCAATACTCATGAGCAATGTACACACACACTCTGTTGTCTTCATTATTATTCCCCATCATGTGACCCAGATTAATTTACTCTTTTGAAAATTGTGCACAGAAATGTAATTTTAAGATACGGTTAGCCTATAGCATTCTAGGATTAGAATTCTAGGATTTTTTTTCTCAGTTCCCTGCAATAAGGAAGTTATTGACCAGTCCACGAGAGAAGTGTCATTCACTTGAATAGGCTCATTTCAAATCAATTCAAATTGTATTTGTCACATGCTTTGTAAGCAACAGGTGTAGACTAACAGTGAAATCCTTTTCCAACAGTATGCGTGTGTGTCAGTATGCGTGTGTGTGTGGTAAGGTGTGTGTGTGTGTTGGGATGTAAGTGCATGGTGCATGGGTAGAGTCCAATATGTGTGCAGGTAGCCATTTGATTGCTAAATAGCTAGTCTTCTTTAGTTGTCTTAGAAGCTGTTCAGGATCCTGTTGGTTCCCGGCTTGGTGCACAGGTACCGCTTGCTGTGCGGTAGCAGAGCGGTAGCATGGTTTGGGTGGCTGGAGTCTTTGACAATTTTTGGGCCTTCCTCTGACACCGCCTGGTGTAAAGGTCTTGGATGGCAGCTCGGCCCGAGTGATGTACTGGTCTGTACTCACCACCCTCTGTAGCACCTTGTGGTTGGGTGCCTTGATGCAGCCAGTCAAGACGCTCTCAATGGTGCAGCTGTAGAATTATGCTAATTTGGTCAAAGATATTTTGTTCAGTACAATGCTTGATCACTGGCTACAGACTATAATCATGGTGTAATCTAGTGTTTCTGACAGATAATCAGAGTGCAAAGTAGTGTTTGCATTCAACATGTCTTAAATATAGACTTACAGACACAGTGCTCTTCAAAATTGGGCTGTCATTTTTCTGACCATGCAGTCTCTATGTAAAAGTTGTCCATATTGGTTCTGAGTAAGTTGTATAAGTTTGACCTGTTGCTTACCCTCTCTTCTCTCTCTCCTCCAGGGCTTTGACCCTCCCCATCAAAGTGATACCAGAACGGTTTACATTGCAAACCGCTTCCCTCAACACGGCCATTATGTCCCTCAGCGGTTTGCAGACAACAGAATCATATCATCCAAGGTAAGGCCGCGTTGTTGAATCCCTAGCTTTTGTGTCAAGTGTCAACAAATGTTCAAGTTACTCAACCACTTAATTTCAGTGTCAGACCACTCAGACTCTGACGTTTGTTCTCCCCTCTCCTCTCTTTAGTACACCGTTTGGAATTTTGTTCCCAAGAATCTGTTTGAACAGTTCAGAAGAATAGCCAATTTTTATTTTCTCATCATATTCCTGGTCCAGGTAAGTGCTTTCCTCAGCACCCAGTCGACCATGTTTCTAATTGTTGCTGGCCTGTGTGACGTGACTCGGTTCTATTTAGTGGGCAGTAACCAACAATTGCTGTGTGCTCTTGAGCTGGTTGGTGGAGGTCCCAAGCAGCTAACCTTCAGTATGTATCAGCCTACACAGAGACCACACGGTTTCTTCAGATATTCTGAAGCTTTCGATGGCCACTACTGTGTCCAATTCTACATTTGTTCATTCATTATACTTATTCATTATGCATTTTCTGCGATAGATGGCATCAGCTTATGAATTGGCCAGAGTGTTTTCAGGTTATATGAGGAAACCACATTATTGCCAGCTGTGGTTTCCTTTGACATAATCTCTTTATTTTCCAGCTAATGATAGATACCCCCACTTCCCCTGTCACCAGCGGACTTCCTCTGTTCTTTGTCATCACAGTAACTGCCATCAAACAGGTGAGAGTATTAACATGTATAATTCCTCTTTTTTTCTAAAACATCAACCGTATATTCAGAAAATTAAATATGGCTGCTTATCATATATACTTTGTCTAGATGTCAGAATGTCTAGAGCAGGGCTGCCCAACCCTCTTCCTGGAGATCTACTGTCCTGTAGGTTTTCAGCCCAAACCCTTATTTAGCCTATCGGATTCAGCTAGTTAAGGTCCTGTTGAGCAGCTAATATATGTAGAATCAGGTGTGTTAAATTAGGGTTGGACTGAAAACCCACAGGACGGTAGATCTCCAGTAAGAGGGTTGGGCAGCCCTAGTCTAATCTCATCCCTTCTTTCCTTCCCTCCCCCCACCACTCAGGGCTATGAGGACTGGCTGAGGCACAAGGCGGACAACGAGGTGAACGGGGCGCCTGTGTTTGTGGTTCGTAGTGGCAGCCTTGTGCAGACTCGCTCAAAGAACATACGAGTGAGTCACCTCACTGTCATAATGAGTCCTTCCTTGTACAGCACACCATCCTAACACTTAGCAAACCTTACACCCACACACGGATGTCACACAAATGGTTATATTTCACATAACTCCCACTTTTGGCTGGTGCTTTGTACCACTGTGTTAAAGATTTGTCAGTAAACCAATTGGCCAGGAATGTGAAAACAAGGTACCCCCCCACAGACAAGTCTGTTGCTACATTATTTGCCTAAATGTTGGTTATCTACTCACCAGGTAGTTATTGAATAAGAGCATTTGTTCCCAATTAACAAATGTTAGCCAGATGTAGCTAGCCAACTATTCCCCGATTTCAAATGTTTAAGATGCAAGTGCATCGGTCCGCGGATCCAAAATCAGTCAGAAAATAGATTCAAACTTTACGAATTTGCCGGGTCACACTTTTTTTCTTCCCATTACATTTTCTACCTCATCTTTTGTGCCAACTGATGCGTCCTCTCCTCTTCATTGTCGAATTGCATGTAACTGTGTTGACAATATCAGCAGCCTAGTCAAACTGCTCACTGTGCCCTGCTTTGCGCGCCTACCAATGCAAGGTACACCTGATATTAGGCTTTATTAATTGAGTGACAACCTTTCTAATGGTCTAGGTTATTGTTATGTGTTTTACCGGAATAAAAGTAAGCTATCGGAGACATAACTCATCTGGCTATACTGTACCTGCTGAACGGGGCTTAAAATAGATTTGATTTTCATTGTTCAGGTTCATCATCAGCAAATAGTTTTGGTAGTTTTGCTTTAAACAATCAATGATTATGGTCATTTTTAGATATACAGGGTGAAGTTGATCATTTCATAACGAGGACACCAATCTCTTTTGCGAGGCACACTGCATGGCCGACGCGAGAGGAGAAGATCACTCCATTAAAAACATCCAAACTTCAAGACCATTCGACTTTAAGAGAGGGTGTAATCCAATATTATGTCTATATATTCATTGGCAGTTGCATAGCTATTTTGTAAACAATAAATATTGATACATTACTAGCTAAAACACTTAATGTGTAAAAATGACAAGTTAATTAGTGGGTGACAGGGATTGCAGAACCAAACTGTGGGTACAAAGACTACATTTCCCCCTGTAATCTGATAATGGTAGTGGGGTGGTAGATGCCTAGTCTCCCTTCAGCTCCGGTGCCTACATAGTGCATGCACCAAAGACATACATCATTTACACACACACACACACACACACACACACACACACACACACACACACACACACACACACACACACACACACACACACACACACACACACACACACACACACACACACACACACACACACACACACACACACACACACTTAGAGAAGTCTGCTCAGACAGATCCAGCTCATGAGTTCCATCAGCAGCAGATTTGAATTTAGAATGGTAAATGAATGTGTTTTGCAACAAATGTTAGTGTATCGCATCGATTCGTTCTCTAATCAAACCGAATCGCACTGAATTGTTTCAAACTAAAATGTATTGTTCCTGTATCGTATCGAAGCCCATCTATCTAGATCCATATCGAATCATCTTGAAAGGGAAAGATTAGCACTAATCTTTCATTTATTTGGATAATTCATTTTGAAGGTAAAATAAATCGTACATTAAACTGCCAGAAGATTCCAGAAGTGTATTCAAGGGCTGTTTTAGTTTATTGTTTTAACAGTTCTGCAGCTGGAATGTATCAGTTTTCACATGGGAAAAACTGTATTCTTTTTTTAAAACAGTGCATGGTGACATTTACTATTGAACTACACTGTCCTTCAGAAAATATTGGATTCTGAGGTCATTGATTTCATGGGGGAGTTTTGCTTCTCATTCATCTGTTGTGACCTGTCTTTCTGTGCTGTCTACTCAGGTGGGGGATATAGTCCGGGTGGCCAAAGATGAGACATTCCCAGTGGACTTGGTCCTCTTATCATCGGACCGAGCCGAGGGGACGTGTCACATCACCACAACCAGCCTGGACGGAGAGACTAATCTGAAGGTTGGGCTTTTAATCTTCTTTCCCCGCTCTCGCTTTTGTTCTCTCTGAGCCCTAAAAGGATGATCCCCTAAAAGGATTAGCTTTCCCCTCTCATAGGGGGAGGACAAACTGCTCTTTTCATGGCCTGTCTCCATCCTTTCATTTCCCTGAACTAGTACTTATGCATTCTATCGCGATATCGTGTTTTTGCCAGAGGAAATATCTAATTATCTGCTTCTAATCAAAATGATTCTGCCCTATAACTTCTTCATCAATTTTTCTTCTTTTAATAAATTGGTCATATCATTAAAAGTATCAGGGAGCCCACTCTGGGAATTTGACGTTTGAAGAGTATATTGCCACAAACAGAATATTTTTTTGACAACTGCAATGTATTCTTTCTTGTGCAATCTCAGGAGTGTAGCCTCTGTCATCTTTCTGTGCCAGCTACTTGTCTTTTATGGCTGTTTGTGTTGCAGTAATGACATTAGAATCCAATGGGGATTCTAGCTTTCTCACTGTGTGGGTTAGAGCAACAAAAGGTTGCACATGGGTAAAGGCGTCAGCATGCTTCTGTTCGCCTGGCGCCT
This sequence comes from Oncorhynchus gorbuscha, assembly GCF_021184085.1. Lineage (NCBI taxonomy): Eukaryota > Metazoa > Chordata > Actinopteri > Salmoniformes > Salmonidae > Oncorhynchus > Oncorhynchus gorbuscha. Next base: position 29,295,992 of record NC_060178.1, on the reverse strand, counting down.
AGTCAAACTCTGCTAAGCGAACGAGTGTGCTCGCATACTCCCTTAAAAACAAAAAGAGCTTAAATAATACTGTTTGTCCATCTTGAGACACCGTAGCCAGTCCCTGCCACAAAATAGTCTATATTAATCTTAGATAACTCAAGAAATGTGTCATTGATTTTGATATTTTTGCAGATTACATCATAGTCACGCAATTTTACATCTAACACAATATGTTTTGGTGCAGTATTTCTCAAGTGCAAAAATTTGCATGAGAATTATTCAATAAAACACTTAATTGAAGAATCCCTACTGTTGACCAAGCACCGACGAAGGGCCATAGACCTCGGCTACCGACTTCGGCTTACCTTCATTAAAATGTTTGTGTGCACCAACACCTGAAAATGTCACAAAATGTCATCATAATATATGCACAGACCGTTGCTGCTGGAAAGCATGCAGAAAGACTCCTTTAGCCACCAGATTGGATTTTGCCCCTCAGGCAGTCATGGAGTGGTTCAGTTCAATTATAAATTGAAACCTAACAAGCCTCGTGGCCTTCAACCTGTCAAACAGTTGACAGAGGCTGGAGCTGTGGAACGGTTGCAATTTGTATGGCACTATTGAGCTACATTCATTGGTAAATCATTACAATGTACGAGGCTATTTCTTTGTCGTCTAGGCTCACTGTCTCATTGTAAATGTTTTTATTTATATTCTATAAAAGTGCTACCTTTGTCCCTTTCCATAAAGATATCCCTACTCTCTCTTTGGTCTTGTAGACTCATTACTCTGTGCCAGAGACATTGGTGTCTCAGTCGGTGTCCAGGCTAGAGGCCCTACATGCTGTGGTGGAGTGTCAGCAGCCAGATGCAGATCTTTATAGGTACGGTACAGTCACAGCTACAGTCCAGAACAGAAGACCTTGCTCTTACTGGCCAGTCAGAACGCTGAGCTCTCCTTTCACTGTCCTCATAACTCAGTGTTACTCGCTATTTTTTGTAAGGGGGCCACTTTGAGTTGAGACAATCATTCAGAGGGCTGCACAGATCTTTAATTTGGTGTACTTTTTCTTCCAATATTATCAATTATAAATTGAGAGCAAATTCAGAGTAATAGAGCACATACAATTGATTTGAAGCCCAGCGCATCACAAATGTATACATACACACATCAAATAGGCTACATCACATGTATATATATGACCCATATCAAGGGTAACCTCAGTAGTTGGATGAGCGAAAATGTCCCTTATGCTCCTTTAATGAATTCATTCTAAGTATATACAGTGGGGCAAAAAAGTATTTAGTCAGCCACCAATTGTGCAAGTTCTCCCACTTAAAAATATGAGAGAGGCCTGTAATTTTCATCATAGGTACACTTCAACTATGACAGGCAATTTATTTATTTTTTAATCCAGAAAATCACATCGTAGGATTTTATACTTTGTTATATACCCTTTATTGGCAATGACAGAGATCAAACATTTTCTGTAAGTCTTCACAAGGTTTTCACACACTGTTGCTGGTATTTTGGCCCATTCCTCCATGCAGATCTCCTCTAGAGCAGTTTTGGGGCTGTTGCTGGGCAACACGGACTTTCAACTCCCTCCAAAGATTTTCTATGGGGTTGGGATCTGGAGACTGGCTAGGCCACTCCAGGACCGTGAAATGCTTCTTACGAAGCCACTCCTTCATTGCCCGGGCGGTGTGTTTGGGATTATTGTCATGCTGAAAGACCCAGCCACATTTCATCTTCAATGCCCTTGCTGATGGAAGGAGGTTTTCACTCAAAATATCACGATACATGGCCCCATTCATTCTTTCCTTTACACGGATCAGTCGTCCTCGTCCCTTTGCAGAAAAACATCCCCAAAGCATGATGTTTCCACCCCCATGCTTCACAGTAGGTATGTTTTTTTTTGGGATGCAACTCAGCATTCTTTGTCCCCCAAACACGACGAGTTGAGTTTTTACCAAAAAGTTATATTTTGGTTTCATCTGACCATATGACATTCTCCCAATCTTCTTCTGGATCATCCAAATGCTCTCTAGCAAACTTCAGACGGGCCTGGACATGTACTGGCTTAAGCAGGGGGACACGTCTGGCACTGCAGGATTTGAGTCCCTGGCGGCGTAGTTGTTACTGATGGTAGGCTTTATTACTTTGGTTCCAGCTCTCAGCAGGTCATTCACTAGGTCCCCCTGTGTGTTTCTGGGATTTTTGCTCACCGTTCTTGTGATCATTTTGACCCCACGGGGTGAGATCTCGCGTGGAGCCCCAGATCGAGGGAAATTATCAGTGGTCTTGTATGTCTTCCATTTCCTAATAATTGCTCCCACAGTTGATTTCTTCAAACCAAGCTGCTTACCTATTGCAGATTCAGTCTTCCCAGCCAGGGGCAGGTCTACAATTTTGTTTTTGGTGTCCTTTGACAGCTCTTTGGTCTTGGCCATAGTGGAGTTTGGAGTGTGACTGTTTGAGATTGTGGACAGGTGTCTTTTATACTGATAACAAGTTCAAACAGGTGCGATTAATACAGGTAACGAGTGGAGGACAGATGAGCCTCTTAAAGACATTGTTACAGGTCTGTGAGAGCCAGAAATCTTGCTTGTTTTGTAGGTGACCAAATACTTATTTTCCACCATAATTTGCAAATAAATTCATAAAAAATCCTACAATGTGATTTTTCTGGATTTTTTTGTTGCCCCACTGTAGTTTGTTGGTTATCCGTATGAGGCGATCCAGGAGTGCTTTGGTCAGTCTGTTTCTCTGTTTTTGTTTCAACATGTTCATTGTTGAAATGTTGCTTCACATGAATAAGTGCTGACAAAAAAATGTCACTCTTTGCACACACTGCTTCAGAAGTGGATACGCTGTTTCTGACACAAGGCTCCAGGGTAACACCTGATCTTAGTTCACCTTGCAATGTGTCATTTTCCTGCAGCTCTACTCTCTCACTCTCTCTTCCTGCACGGTCAGGACAGAGGACTGTTATGACTGGGGCCAGAGATGACACTGGCACATGAAATGGGTTCTCAATGAAGTTGAAAAACTCCATGATATCCTTGAATCTTGACTTAAACTCCAACTTCAACTCTTCCAACACACGCACAAATGCATCATAGCTAAAATGTTGCAATATGTCTGGGTTGGATGTGGTGACTGCTCTGAGTTTTGGGAAATTAACAAACTGTCAAGTATGAAGAGTGTGGGGATTTTATTTTGAAACGTTGTGACCACACGCAGCATTTTGCCCGGAATTTTAGCTTTACCTTGGAGCTGGAGATTCACTGTATTCAGGTGATGTCAGTCAAAAAAGGCAGCTTTAATATCCACTGTGGATCATCCAGCTCTGGCTTCTCTCTCCCCCTTGCTTGCAACAAATTCACAGATTTGAGGGAGGAGGGATGTTTCCAAAACTCTGCCACGAGACAGCCATCTTACCTCATTGTGAAATATCAAGTCGCCGTATTCTGTCTGGGTTTCCTCCAGCAACTCACGGAATTGCAGGTGATTCCGTGCCCTCGCAATAATAATGTTCACCACGCGCACGACTTGCTGCATCACATTCTGTAAGTCAGTCTTTGAGTTTAGCCACAAGTGCTTCCTGATTTACATTTACATTTAAGTCATTTAGCAGACGCTCTTATCCAGAGCGACTTACAAATTGGTGCATTCACCTTATGACATCCAGTGGAACAACCACTTTACAATAGTGCATCTAAATATTTTAAGGGGGGGGAGGGGGGGTGAGAAGGATTACTTTATCCTATCCTAGGTATTCCTTAAAGAGGTGGGGTTTCAGGTGTCTCCGGAAGGTGGTGATTGACTCCGCTGTCCTGGCGTCGTGAGGGAGTTTGTTCCACCATTGGGGAGCCAGAGCAGCGAACAGTTTTGACTGAGCTGAGCGGGAACTGTACTTCCTCAGAGGTGGATGAACGCACTGCCCTTATTTGGGTGTAGGGCCTGATCAGAGCCTGGAGGTACTGAGGTGCCGTTCCCCTCACAGCTCCGTAGGCAAGCACCATGGTCTTGTAGCGGATGCGAGCTTCAACTGGAAGCCAGTGGAGAGAGCGGAGGAGCGGGGTGACGTGAGAGAACTTGGGAAGGTTGAACACTAGACGGGCTGCGGCGTTCTGGATGAGTTGTAGGGGTTTAATGGCACAGGCAGGGAGCCCAGCCAACAGCGAGTTGCAGTAATCCAGACGGGAGATGACAAGTGCCTGGATTAGGACCTGCGCCGCTTCCTGTGTGAGGCAGGGTCGTACTCTGCGGATGTTGTAGAGCATGAACCTACAGGAACGGGCCACCGCCTTGATGTTAGTTGAGAATGACAGTTTGTTGTCCAGGATCACGCCAAGGTTCTTAGCGCTCTGGGAGGAGGACACAATGGAGTTGTCAACCGTGATGGCGAGATCATGGAACGGGCAGTCCTTCCCCGGGAGGAAGAGCAGCTCCGTCTTGCCGAGGTTCAGCTTGAGGTGGTGATCCGTCATCCACACTGATATGTCTGCCAGACATGCAGAGATGCGATTCGCCACCTGGTCATCAGAAGGGGGAAAGGAGAAGATTAATTGTGTGTCGTCTGCATAGCAATGATAGGAGAGACCATGTGAGGTTATGACAGAGCCAAGTGACTTGGTGTATAGCGAGAATAGGAGAGGGCCTAGAACAGAGCCCTGGGGACACCAGTGGTGAGAGCGCGTGGTGAGGAGACAGATTCTCGCCACGCCACCTGGTAGGAGCGACCTGTCAGGTACGACGCAATCCAAGCGTGGGCCGCGCCGGAGATGCCCAACTCGGAGAGGGTGGAGAGGAGGATCTGATGGTTCACAGTATCGAAGGCAGCCGATAGGTCTAGAAGGATGAGAGCAGAGGAGAGAGAGTTAGCTTTAGCGGTGCGGAGCGCCTCCGTGATACAGAGAAGAGCAGTCTCAGTTGAATGACTAGTCTTGAAACCTGACTGATTTGGATCAAGAAGGTCATTCTGAGAGAGATAGCGGGAGAGCTGACCAAGGACGGCACGTTCAAGAGTTTTGGAGAGAAAAGAAAGAAGGGATACTGGTCTGTAGTTGTTGACATCGGAGGGATCGAGTGTAGGTTTTTTCAGAAGGGGTGCAACTCTCGCTCTCTTGAAGACGGAAGGGACGTAGCCAGCGGTCAGGGATAAGTTGATGAGCGAGGTGAGGTAAGGGAGAAGGTCTCCGGAAATGGTCTGGAGAAGAGAGGAGGGGATAGGGTCGAGCGGGCAGGTTGTTGGGCGGCCGGCCGTCACAAGACGCGAGATTTCATCTGGAGAGAGAGGGGAGAAAGAGGTCAGAGCACAGGGTAGGGCAGTGTGAGCAGAACCAGCGGTGTTGTTTGACTTAGCAAACGAGGATCGGATGTCGTCGATCTTCTTTTCAAAATGGTTGACGAAGTCATCTGCAGAGAGGGAGGAGGGGGGGGAGGGGGAGGAGGATTCAGGAGGGAGGAGAATGTGGCAAAGAGCTTCCTAGGGTTAGAGGCAGATGCTTGGAATTTAGAGTGGTAGAAAGTGGCTTTAGCAGCAGAGACAGAGGAGGAAAATGTAGAGAGGAGGGAGTGAAAGGATGCCAGGTCCGCAGGGAGGTGAGTTTTCCTCCATTTCCGCTCGGCCTTCCGGAGCCCTGTTCTGTGAGCTCGCATTGAGTCGTCAAGCCACGGAGCGGGAGGGGAGGACCGAGCCGGCCTGGAAGATAGGGGACATAGAGAGTCAAAGGATGCAGAAAGGGAGGAGAGGAGGGTTGAGGAGGCAGAATCAGGAGATAGGTTGGAGAAGGTTTGAGCAGAGGGAAGAGATGATAGGATGGAAGAGGAGAGAGTAGCGGGGGAGAGAGAGCGAAGGTTGGGACGGCGCGATACCATCCGAGTAGGGGCAGTGTGGGAAGTGTTGGATGAGAGCGAGAGGGAAAAGGATACAAGGTAGTGGTCGGAGACTTGGAGGGGAGTTGCAATGAGGTTAGTGGAAGAACAGCATCTAGTAAAGATGAGGTCGAGCGTATTGCCTGCCTTGTGAGTAGGGGGGAAGGTGAGAGGGTGAGGTCAAAAGAGGAGAGGAGTGGAAAGAAGGAGGCAGAGAGGAATGAGTCAAAGGTAGACGTGGGGAGGTTAAAGTCGCCCAGAACTGTGAGAGGTGAGCCGTCCTCAGGAAAGGAGCTTATCAAGGCATCAAGCTCATTGATGAACTCTCCGAGGGACCTGGAGGGCGATAAATGATAAGGATGTTAAGCTTGAAAGGGCTGGTAACTGTGACAGCATGAAATTCAAAGGAGGCGATAGACAGATGGGTAAGGGGAGAAAGAGAGAATGACCACATGGGAGAGATAAGGATCCCTATGCCACCACCCCGCTGACCAGAAGCTCTCGGGGTGTGCGAGAACACGTGGGCGGACGAAGAGAGAGCAGTAGGAGTAGCAGTGTTATCTGTGGTGATCCATGTTTCTGTCAGTGCCAAGAAGTCGAGGGACTGGAGGGAGGCATAGGCTGAGATGAACTCTGCCTTGTTGGCTGCAGATCGGCAGTTCCAGAGGCTACCGGAGACCTGGAACTCCACGTGGGTCGTGCGCGCTGGGACCACCAGATTAGGGTGGCAGCGGCCACGCGGTGTGGAGCGTTTGTATGGTCTGTGCAGAGAGGAGAGAACAGGGATAGACAGACACATAGTTGACAGGCTACAGAAGAGGCTACGCTAATGCAAGGAGATTGAATGACAAGTGGACTACACGTCTCGAATGTTCAGAAAGTTAAGCTTACGTAGCAAGAATCTTATTGACTAAAATTATTAAAAATGATACAGTACTGCTGAAGTAGGCTAGCTGGCAGTGGCTGCGTTGTTGACTTTGTAGGCTAGCTGACAGTGGCTGCGTTGTTGACACTACACTAATCAAGTCGTTCCGTTGAGTGTAGTAGTTTCTACAGTGCTGCTATTCGGGGCTAGCTGGCTAGCTAGCAGTGTTGATTACGTTACGTTGCGTTAAAAGAACGACAATAGCTGGCTAGCTAACCTAGAAAATCGCTCTAGACTACACAATTATCTTTGATACACAGACGGCTATGTAGCTAGCTATGTAGCTAGCTACGATCAAACAAATCAAACCGTTGCTGTAATGAAATGAAATGAAAAATGTGATACTACCTGTGGAGCGAAGCGGAATGCGACCGGGTTGTTGAGTGCGGAAGTTCTATTCAGTAGACGTTGGCTAGCTGTTGGCTAGCTAGCAGTGTCTCCTACGTTAAGGACGACAAATAGCTGGCTAGCTAACCTCGGTAAATTAAGATAATCACTCTAAGACTACACGCTCTAAACTACACAATTATCTTGGATACGAAGACAGCAAAGACAACTATGTAGCTAGCTAACACTACACTAATCAAGTCGTTCAGTTGAGTGTAATAGTTTCTACAGTGCTGCTATTCGGTAGACGGTGGACGTTTGCTAGCTGGCTAGCTGCTGGGCAGATAGCAGTGTAGACTACGTTAGGACGACGAAATACGAAGTTGCAATAGAAGTGCTGACTGTTTCACTTTGTTGTCCTCTTTCTTTTCCTTTTTCTTCTGTCCTTCTTTTGTCCTTATTTTGTCTTCCTTTCTTCTGTTAACTAGATATTTTTTGATGAATGATACAATGAAACATAACTAATTTGGGAATATCCTCTCTTTCATCAGGCCTATGAGTCCCTTCTCCTTCCCTCGCATGTTTGGGGCGCGGTCAGTGCACACAGATAACAGATTTGACCAGTCAATATTGTTATTGGCTAAAAATGTAACAAGGGCTTTCAGAATACCCTCTCCTCGTGTTTGTCCCTGAAGGGGAAGGAAACACAAAAGTTCCTCTCTGAATGACTTGTTTTGAAGTGAAGTGGACCCAAACACATAGTTGGGCAATGTCACTTAAAAAGTGATTTCGTCAAGCGCAATACTAAAACACTGCGCCACGAATATGTCAGTAATCAGTTGCTTTCCTCTGTCCTCGCCGATGTCTTCTATGCGTCTTGTTGTGGTTGAGTCTGAGAGTTGCAGTCCCTTAATTTGCTTTAAAATAGCTCCCTTGTTTGTGAAATCAGCATACAATATTTTGTCTAATGCCAAAAAAACATATTTGAGAATCTCCGCGTCTGTGAAGGCCTTCTTGTTTCTTGCGAGTATCTAAGCAATCTCATATGTTGCCTCTGCCGATCTCTCTGCAACAGTGCTAGATCTGTCCATCGTTTTTGTTTTCCTTAGAGTTGCGCTATTTTGTTATTTCTCAGGTTGCTTTGTGGCCGATATGTTTTGTCAAAGTGGGCATGGTGTGACTGGAAATGTTGCTCTAAATTTGCTTGTTTAAAACAATTGACTGCCTTCTGGCAAATAAGACAAAACTAGTCCCAGCATGCAGTACAAAAAAAAATACTTCTCTGTCCATTTCTCTTGGAACTTTCTGTGTTGTTGAATCGACCGTATCCTTTTCTTAGGCACCGGAGCTACGTTTAGCTAGCTGCATTACCCAGCCGCCATCTTCCTGATTTTCCTGGTTCTCCAGTGGTTGTTCGTTCATTGCTGTCACGTTGTTCTCCAGCTCGTCCCTCTCATTTTCATTGTCAATAGATTTACGTTTATTTTTCACAATAAATCGAACCATGTCGCCGGACATAGTAGCTAGTAGCAAACTGGTATGTGTTTGTCGCTGTAGCTGAGCAGTTGCGTTCTATTTCGGCAAACGTTATATTTTGGCCTTTCTGTTCAACAGCTGCGCTATACTGCCATCTATCTGCCATCCAGGGAACAATAGATATATTCAGTTAAGTGATTCAGGATTGCATTAAATACATTGAATTGAAATGGTATGTATCATTGTTATGTATTCTGAATGGAACAAAGGAAAATCACCGCAAAGAGGCCCACTGCCATAATTGAAAAGGACCACTTATTATTTTTCACATTTCTACTGGCCGGAATGGAGGTATTTTTCAGAGATTGTGGGTGTTGCAGTTTCTCTGCTACTCTGTAACTCTTCCCACTCAGAAGAAATGCCTCTACTTTCAGGTTTGTTGGGCGAATAACAGTAACCCAACAAGAAGAAGAGATTGTAAGGTGAGATTGCAATTCTAATTGATTGGATTTTTATCTGGGTTACATGGATTGAATAGCACATTGTTTCCATTTGCTGGTGAAAGAAAAGTTATTATGTTGTATCTGCTTCATTAGACCCCTTGGACCTGAAAACCTGCTGCTTCGAGGAGCAAGATTGAAAAATACCAAAGAAATTTTTGGCAAGTGGCTTCTTGCTCTCACTGTTGTCGTCATATTGCTTTCTGTCCTCAGTTATCCTCTTTTGTCCCTAGTTGCCCAGTTGGTTGTTGTCTATGCATGGTTCACTAAAGTTCCACTCTTGATTTGCAGGTGTAGCAGTTTACACTGGGATGGAGTCCAAGATGGCCCTGAACTACAAGTGCAAATCCCAGAAGCGCTCTGCAGTGGAGAAGTGAGCATTAGGATATTCTGCACCTCTACAGCAACACTGAACACTTGAGTTTTTTATTTTTCTTCACAGATTTCAGGTTCAGCTTTACAGTAAGTATATCAGAAAGTGTGTGTCTTTTGGTGTTTGTCTCTCAGGTCCATGAACACCTTTCTGCTCATCTACCTGGGCATCCTGCTGTTTGAGGCCATCCTCAGCACAATCCTGAAGTACGCCTGGCAGGCTGAGAAGAAGTGGGACGAGCCCTTCTACAACCAGAAGACAGAGCAGGAGAGGAACAGCAGCCAGGTCAGTCACTGTCTGAGACACTTTATTCACACTGGTAAATCACTCTCTTTAACTGATGATCTTTGATTTCATAGGATTCTTGGATACGTATTCTTTATTTACAAATAGTTTGTTGTTTTTGTGGATAATGCAGTGAATGAGTGAAGGTGGGAAGATGTTTCCACTAGGGCGGTCACTGTCATGGATCTTTGTAATATATGCCATTTAGCAGACGCTTTTATCCAAAGGGACTTACAGTCATGTGTGCATACATTCTACGTATGGGTGGTCCCGGGGATTGAACCCACTACCCTGGCGTTACAAGCGCCATGCTCTACCAACTGAGCTTAATTGACCAGCCAAATGACTATGGTCACAGTCATAACCATTTGAATAGATAACATAATAATTTAAGACCCATTTTTTTCTCCCGCTCCTGACTGCATGTGCTGCTGTAGAAATAAAATGAGTAGATTGGGTGTCCCCATTCAAGTCATTGATGGCATAATGGCGGCCATTGCGCGGAGCAATGCAGGTAGAGGTCATTTGCTTGTAAATCAACTTCTGTTCGGCTAAATCGGAGGACTGCTGTGTCAGGTTACATATCCATACCTTGAGGAAAGGGGAGATTTGAGCAGTGCACCAGAAAATGAGTTAGAGTTTCCCTGAACACTGTGTGTGTGTGTGTGTGTGTGTGTGTGTGTGTGTGTGTGTGTGTGTGTGTGTGTGTGTGTGTGTGTGTGTGTGTGTGTGTGTGTGTGTGTGTGTGTGTGTGTGTGTGTGTGTGTGTGTGTGTGTGTGTGTGTGTGTGTGTGTGTGTGTGTGTGTGTGTATTTGATACACTGCCGAGGTTTTTCTACTTACAAAGTATGTAGAGGTCTGTAATTTTTATCATAGGTAGTACACTTCAACTGTGAGAGACGGAATCTAAAACAAAAATCTAGAAAATCACACTGTATGATTTTTAAGTAATTAATTAGCTATTTATTGCATGACATAAGTATTTGATACATCAGAAAAGCAGAACTTAATATTTGGTACCGAAACCTTTTTTTGCAATTTTAGAAATCATACGATTCCTGTAGTTCTTGACCAGGTTTGCACACACTGCAGCAGGGATTTCCTCCATACAGACCTTCTCCAGATCCTTCAGGTTTCGCGGCTGTCGCTGGGCAATACGGACTTTCAGCTCCCTCCAAAGATTTTCTATTGGGTTCAGGTCTGGAGACTGGCTTGGCCACTCCAGGACCTTGAGATGCTTATGGAGCCACTCCTTAGTTGCCCTGGCTATGTGTTTCGGGTCGTTGTCATGCTGGAAGACCCAGCCACGACCCATCTTCAATGCTCTTACTGAGGAAAGAGGATGTTGGCCAAGATCTCGCGATACATAGCCCCATCCATCCATCCATCCTCCCTTCAATATAGTGCAGTCGTCCTGTCCCCTTTGCAGAAAAGCAGCCCCAAAGAATGATGTTTCCACCTCAATGCTTCACGGTTGGGATGGTGTTCTTGGGGTTGTACTCATCCTTCTTCTTCTTCCAAACACGGCGAGTGGAGTTTAGACCAAAAAGCTCTATTTTTGTCTCATCAGAACACATGACCTTCTCCCATTCCTCCTCTGGATCATCCAGATGGTAATTGGCAAACTTCAGACGGGCCTGGACATGCGCTGGCTTGAGCAGGGGGACCTTGCGTGCGCTGCAGGATTTTAATCCATGACGTAGTGTGTTACTAATGGTTTTCTTTGAGACTGTGGTCCCAGCTCTCTTCAGGTCATTGCCCAGGTCCTGTCTTGTAGTTCTGGGCTGATCCCTCACCTTCCTCATGATCATTGATGCCCCACGAGGTGAGATCTTGCATGGAGCCCCAGACCAAGGGTGATTGACCATCATTTTGAACTTCTTCCATTTTCTAATAATTGCGCCAACAGTTGTTGCCTTCTCACCAAGCTGCTTGCCTATTGTCCTGTAGCCCATCCCAGCCTTGTGCAGGTCTACAATTTTATACCTGATGTCCTTACACAGCTCCCCGGTCTTGGCCAGTGTGGAGAGGTTGGAGTCTGTATGATTGAGTGTGTGGACAGGTGTCTTTTATACAGGTAACGGGTTCAAACAGGTGCAGTTAATACAGGTAATGAGTGGAGAACAGGAGGGCTTCTTAAAGAAAAATTAACAGGTCTGAGAGCCGGAATTCTTACTGGTTGGTAGGTGATCAAATACTTATGTCATGCAATAAAATGCAAATTAATTACTTAAAAATCATACGTGATTTTCTGGATTTTTGTTTTAGATTCCGTCTCCCACAGTTGAAGTGTACCTATGATAGAAATGACAGACCTCTACATGCTTTGTAAGTAGGAAAACCTTCAAAATCGGCAGTGTATCAAATACTTGTTCTCCCCTGTGTGTGTGTGTGTGTGTGTGTGTGTGTGTGTGTGTGTGTGTGTGTGTGTGTGTGTGTGTGTGTGTGTGTGTGTGTGTGTGTGTGTGTGTGTGTGTGTGTGTGTGTGTGTGTGTGTGTGTGTGTGTGTGTGTGTGTGTGTGTGTGTGTGTGTGTGTGTGTGTGTGTGTGTGTGTGTGTGTACAGTTGACGTCGGAAGTTTACATACACCGTAGACAAATACATTTAAACTTAGTTTTCACTTTTCCTGACATTTAATCCTAGCAGAAATTCCCTGTTTTAGGTCCGTTAGGATCAGAATAGTAGTAGAGAGAATGATTTCTTTCAGCTTTTATTTCTTTCTTCACATTCCCGTTGGGTCAGAAGTTTACAATACACTCAATTAGTATTTGGTAGCATTGCCTTTACATTCTTTAACTTGGGTCAAACGTTTCAGGTAGCCTTCCACAAGCTTCCCACAATAAGTTGGGTGAATTTTGGCCCATTCCTCCTGATAGAGCTGGTGTAACTGAGTCAGGTTTGTAGGCCTCCTTGTTCGCACACACTTTTTCATTTCTGCCCACAAATTTTCTATAAGATTGAGATCAGGGCTTTGTGATGGCTACTCCAATACCTTGACTTTGTTGTCCTTAGGCCATTTTGCCACAACTTTGGAAGTATGCTTGGGGTCATTGTCCATTTGGAAGACCCATTTGCGACCGAGCTTTAACTTCCTGACTGATGTCTTGAGATGTTGCTTCAATATATCCACACAATTTTATTTTCCTCATGATGCCATCTATTAAGTGCACCAGTCCCTCCTGCAGCAAAGCACCCCCACAACATGATGCTGCCACCCCGTGCTTCACAGTTGTGATGATGTTCTTCGGCTTGCAAGTCTCCCCCTTTTTCCTGCAAACATAAAGATGGTCATTATGGCCAAACAGTTCTATTTTTGTTTCATCAGACCAGAGGACATTTCTCAGAAAAGTACGATCTTCGTCCCCATGTGCAGTTGCAAACCGTAGTTTGGCGGTTTTGGAGCAGTGCCTTCTTCCTTACTGAGCGGCCTTTCAGGTTATGTCTATATAGGACTCGTTTTTACTTTTTACTGTGGATATAGATACTTTTGTACCTGTTTCCTCCAGAATCTTCATAAGGTCCTTTGCTGTTGTTCTGGGATTGATTTGCACTTTTTGCACCAAAGTACGTTCATCTCTAGAAGACAGCATGCGTCTCCTTCCTGAGCGGTATGACGGCTGCGTGGTCGCATGGTGTTTATACTTGCGTACTATTGTTTGTACAGATTAATGTGGTACCTTCAGGTGTTTGGAAATTGCTCTCAAGGATGAACCAGACTTGTGGAGGTCTACAATTTTTTGCTTTCTTGATTTCCTCATGATAATTTTCTGTAATTTTCCAAACTGTTTAAAGGCACAGTCAACTTAGTGTATGTAAACTTCTGACCCACTGGAATTGTGATACAGTGAATTATAAGTGAAATGATCTGTCTGTAAACAATTGTTGGAAAAATTACTTGTCATGCACACAGTAGATGTCCTAACCGACTTGCCGAAACTAGTTTGTTAACAAGAAATTTGTGGAGTGGTTGAAAAAATAGTTTTAATGACTCCAACCTGTGTGTGTGTGTGTGTGTGTGTGTGTGTGTGTGTGTGTGTGTGTGTGTGTGTGTGTGTGTGTGTGTGTGTGTGTGTGTGTGTGTGTGTGTGTGTGTGTGTGTGTGTGTGTGTGTGTGTGTGTGTGTGTGTGTGTGTAAACGTGTGTGTAAACGTGTGTCTGCACTACCATTCTAAAGATTGGGGTCACTTAGAAATGTCCTTGTTTTTGAAAGGAAAGCACATTTTTTGGCCATTAAAATAACATCAAATTGATCAGACATACAGTGTAGACTTTGTTAATTTTGTAAATTACTATTGTAGCTGGAAACGACAGATTTCTTTTTTTAATGGAATATCTACATAGGCGTACAGAGTCCCATTATCAGCAACCATCACTCCTGTGTTCCAATGGCACGTTGTGTTAGCTAATCCACGTTTAGAAATTTAAAAGGCTAATTGATCATTAGAAAACCCTTTTGCAATTATGTTAGCACAGCTGTAAACTGTTCTGATTTAAAGAAACAATAAAACTAGCCTTCTTTAAACTAGTTGAGTATCTGGATCATCAGCATTTGTGGGTTTGATTATAGGCTCAAAATGGTTAGAAACAAAGAACTTTCTTCTGAAACTCATCAGTCTATTCTTGTTCTGAGAAATGAAGGCAATTCCATGTGAGAAATTGCCAAGAAACTGAACAATGCTTCTGTACTTCTCACTTCAAAGAACAGCGCAAACTGGCTCTAACCAGAATAGAAAGAGGAGTGGGGATGCCCTGGTGCACAACTGAGCAAGGGGACAAGTACATTTGTGTCTAGTTTGAGAAGCAGACGCCTCACAAGTCCTCATCTGGCAGCTTCATGAAATAGTATCTGCAAAAACACCAGTCTCAACGTCAATAGTGAAGAGGCGACTCCAGGATGCTGGCCTTCTTGCTCAGTTGTGCACCGGGGTCTGGGTAGACAACTTGTTTCATATAACTGTTCCCTTTTAAATTTGGACCATTTTTATTTTGTAACTCGATGTCATTCTATTCGGGTTAGTGCCAGTTTGCGCTGCTCTGTTTAAAAAAAAAAAACATGTATATCCCATATTTGCGCAAAAACTCTCCCTGTTACAACTCCTGCTTGCAGACACACATTGGCTCTGGTATTTGCAATAATTTCCCTCACTCACTCACTTTTCTCATCAAACTTTCCTAATCACACAAAACACACAGGCACCCCATCTTCAAACACTCCCGCACTGCCCCCACATATACACCCGTACATACCCACATACTGTGCCTTCTATGTCCTCTCTTTGAATTGTTTTTATTTCTGCCTTGTTGATTCCCGCCTCATTTCTTTGAGTACTTTTGTTTTCCATTTTTATTTGGGGATTTATTTTATGAATTGTCTTTTATCTGTTTAAAAATAAAAAATAGAATAGAAATGATTTTACATCAGTCTTAACTTCAATACACTACACTATTATTTCCCTGTTTTATTATTTTCCACCCACTTCCTTGTTGACAGATCCTGAAGTTCATCTCTGATTTCCTGGCGTTTCTGGTCCTGTACAACTTTATCATCCCCATCTCACTCTACGTCACTGTGGAGATGCAGAAATTCCTGGGCTCGTTTTTCATTGGCTGGGACTTGGACCTCTATCATGAGGAGAGCGACCAGATGGCTCAGGTCAACACGTCTGACCTCAACGAGGAGCTGGGACAGGTCTGGACATAAAGCACTTCACTACTGTTTATGGCGCCCCATGCTCAACGTCATCACAAAGTTTGTGTGTTATGATCAGCCACTGTGTGTGTTGTTCTAGGTGGAATACGTGTTTACGGATAAAACCGGCACCCTGACGGAGAATGAGATGCTGTTTCGTGAATGTTCAATCAATGGTATCAAATACCAGGAAATCAATGGAAAGCTTATACACGAGGGGATGACGGATGACCTGCCTGACGGATCTGTGCCTCCTCTAGTAAACACCATTAAAACCTTTCATATCGCCCAATTGACTTGCAATACGTTATTTATCCATGTGCTGTCTGTGCATTCATTAAATATACATGGTTAGGTGTGCATTTCCATTCATGTGTTAAACAATTATTAATTGACTGTCCTCATGGATTTGGACCCTCGCACTGGTTTGATGACTCTTAAGTACTTTTCTCATGTCTGTCTCTCTCTCGCTCTCTGTCTGTCTGCCACCTCTCAGAGTCGGGTGGAGTTGCTGTTCCTGAAGGCAGTATCGCTGTGCCACACAGTGCAGATCAGCTACGAGCAGCCAGGCGACGGCCCGGGGGATCCCTTCCCCCACGCTAATGGCTTCTCCTCCCAGATGGAGTACTATGCCTCCTCGCCAGATGAGAAAGCACTGGTGGAAGCCACTAAAAGGTACCCAGGAGGATAGCTGTCATGTTTCGCTGTTCAACCCATTTGTACTGTTGTTGGTAAATCAAATTCCAGGTCTTTGTGGACATACAAGCACTCAGACAAATGAACATTTATTGAGACAAATAGTTTGAGGTTCACCACATTCCAGACCAGAGTCTGCGTATTACAGTTATGGTCATGGGTTATGTATGGGCGACCAGCCTGCATGTTACAGTATTTATGGTCAGCAATGTCACATGAAACAATTGAATTGCAGGATGGGGGTAACCTTTATTGGTAGCCATGGAGAAGTTATGGAAATAAAAGCATTTGGAAAGTCGGAAAAGTAAGTATAATTTTCTATGGTTAAAAAGACAGACATTTAATGTCCATGATGAACCTGTACTGTGCATAGAAAGTGATGTAAAACCTATTATTCCCTTGTCCCACAGGTATAAACTACTCCATGTACTAGAGTTTGATGCAACCCGAAGGAGAATGAGTGTCATATTACAGACACCCTCAGGTACACTGATTTCTCTCCATATTAAACAAATGGCTCATTCATAAACATTGTATTCGGATTTAATTACATTATGTAACCCACCTTTGATTTGGTCCTGCTACATTGTTCAGTTTCCCTAACTGTTACTGCTACCCTGCTACCCTATATTTTATCTATTGCTGTAGGGGGGAAAGTACTATTTACAAAGGGAGCTGAGTCCGCCGTTCTTCCCTTTACTAAAAGTGGAGAAATTGACAAAACAAGAGTACATGTAGATGAATTTGCCTTGGTGAGTATACCACATCACATCATATTAGACAAGGCACTATTTCCAGCCCTTATGTACAGCAGACTTCTGCTACGCTGAATGCCATCTTTTATTGTCTGTGCTGAAGAGCACCAGTGCAGCTGGCTTTCGTGGCTGATTTTTGACTCTTAAAATAAAACATGTTTTTTATGTGTATTTATTTACAGCAGTGTAAATATTACTTGTGGTACTTTTCCCCCCAGAAAATCAATAAATCCTGCAACTTAACAGATAATTTATCCAGACATCAGGATCTATAGAGATTTGTTTTTGATTTGTGATTGGCTGGTGAGTGTTCATTTGATATAAAGCCAGTCCCTGTCAGCTACTCGTTTCTCTTTCTTCCCCTTCTTCAGAAGGGCTTGCGGACGTTGGTGGTGGCCTGCAGACACTTCAATGTGGAGGAGTATGAGGAGGTGGACCGGCGGCTTCACGAGGCCCGCGCGGCCCTGCAGCAGAGAGAGGAGAGGCTGGACGAGGTCTTCAGCTTCATAGAAAAGGACCTGGAGCTGTTGGGAGCGACCGGGGTGGAAGACAAGTATGTCAACAACACTGTTTGGTGTCTGTCTGGTCAAAGGTTAGCTCATTATGAGCACCAAGCAATGATATCAGAAAGGTCTCTGAATACTTTCTGAAGGCACTGTATATATACACTGTACTTCATGTTTTTGATTTAACCAACCTGGAAGACCAATCAATTTCAACTTTTTTTCTGAAGTAACTTCATGTTTCCGAGCTAGTTAGATATTAGTTTAGAAAGACTTGAAATTGGCATGGGCGTTAACTAGCTGGCAAGCTAACAGCTAGCTGCTTTCCAAAAGTCCATAACTGGTTCATTTGACCCCCTCTCCAAATGTTTTTTTTTTTTTTACCAAACCATTTCTCAATGTTTATCAACATTACTGTAGCTCGCAAATGAATTTGATCATGCTTTACGACACACCTGATTGTATGCTGTTTTAGTCCAGACAACGTCGCCTTGTCACCTACAGTAGAACCTTTTGTCCTACCAGATCCACGATAAGGTTCTAGCTAGTGTATCCCTCCGGTTTATCAGGTCCCAGGCTCCCGTGACTGTTATGATTATTTATTTACAAGTCAATAAGCAATTAGCTTTTTGCTTTAGCCCCATCTGTACCTGATAGAGCAGATCTAGTCTCACGTGTGGAAGTAAGCTGTCTGGCAAGTAAGCAAGAGACTCATTGTGATGAAGACTAGAGCACATTCAGAAGTTCTGACGGAATGGACACACATTTGAGTGCCCCAGGATTGGTCCATTTACTTAGCCGTTATTATTTATGCTATGAAATCCTCTGAATTCATTGGGGCAGTTCCATCCCATAGCGAATAGGTGGGAATACTATTGAAGCATTGTTCACATGGCCTGTGTGCCCACGGAGGAGGAGCTGCTTCTGCTGGTAGTCACTGAGGGGCAGAGTAGTAAGTAACTAAACAGCTTGTTTTGAACAATGTATTTTTGAAACAGGAAAATGTATACATTTACCCCACTTTTATGAGCAGTTAAAATAGAATCCATGAATTACAAATATACTGTATGTATGTATGTACGTACAGTATCAGTCAAAAGTTTGAACACCTACTCATTCAAGTGTTTTTATTTTATTTTTACTATATTGTAGAATAATACTGAAGACATCAATACATTCCTTGATGAATGTCCTTGAGTAGCTGGGCCCCTCAAGGACATTCAGAAACTTGTCCCAAAGCCACTCCTGCATTGTCTTGGCTGTGTGCTTAGGGTCGTTGTCCTGTTGGAAGGTGAACCATCGCCGCAGTCTGTGGTCCTGAGCGCTCTGGAGCAGGTTTTCATCAAGGATCTCTCTGCACTTTGCTCCGTTGATCTTTTCCTCGATCCTGACTAGTCTCCCAGTCTCTGCTGCTGAAAAACATCCCTACAACATGATGCTCCCACCACCATGCTTCACCGTAGGGATGGTGCCAGGTTTCCTCCAGATGTGACACTTGGCATTCAGGCCAAAGAGTTCAATCTTGGTTTCATCAGAATCTTGTTTCTAATGGTCTGAGAGTCTTTAGGTGCCTTTTGGAAAACTTCAAGCGGCTGTCATGTGCCTTTTACTGAGGAGTGACTTTTGTCTGGCAACTCTACCCTAAAGGCCCGATTTGATGGAGTGCTGCAGAGATGGTTGTCCTTCTTGAGCTCTGGAGCTCTGTCAGGGTGATCATCGGGTTCTTGGTCACCTCCCTGACAAAGGCCCTTCTCCCCCAATTACTCAGTTTGGCTGGGTGGCCAGCTCTAGAAAGAGTCTTGGTGGTTCCAAACTTCTTCCAATTAAGAATGATGTGGGCCACTGTGTTCTTGGGGACCTTCAATGCTGCAGAAATGTTTTGGTACCCTTCCCCAGATCTGTGCCTCAACACAATCCTGTCTAGGAGCTCTACGGACAATTACCTCGACCTGGCTTGGTTTTTGCTCTGATATACACTGTCAACTGTGGGACCTTCTATTAGACAGGTGTGCCTTTCCAAATAATGTCCAATCAATTGAATTTACCACAGGTAGACTCCAATCAAGTTGTAGAAACATCTCAAGGATGATCAATGGAAACAGGATGCACATGAGCTCAATTTCGAGTATCATAGCAAAGGGTCTGAATATTTATAAAAATAAGATATTTCTGTTTTTGTATTTAATAGATTTGCAAACATAAAAAAAAAACTGTTTTTGCTCTGTCATTATGAGGTATTGTGTGAAGACACACCTGTTGCTGACACTTCGAGCACACAGCCATAGACAAACATTTACAGTAGAATGGCCTTACTGAAGAGCTCAGTGACTTTCATTGTGGCACTGTAATAGGATGAGATCTTTCGAACAAGTCAGTTCGTCAAATATCTGCCTTGCTAGAGCTGACCGGGTCAACTAAGTGCTGTTATTGTGAAGTTGAAACGTCTAGGAACAACAACTGCTCAGCCGCGAAGTGGTAGGCCACACAAGCTCACAGAACGAGACCGCTGAAGTGCATAGGGCATAAATATCGCATGTCCTCGGTTGCAACACTCAGCAGCTTCATGAAATGTGTTTTAAAGTTGGGACCAACTCCATGTTAATGCCCATGATTTTGGACTGAGATGTTTGAGGAGCAGGTGTCCACATACTTTTGGTCATGTAATGTACCTGCAGCACTCCAGGACCAGGATTGCCTACCTCTGTGGTAGGCCTATCGACACCCCAAAAAAATGCTGGTGGAATGGGCTTCCATAGTTTTATGTGGCTCAGTGCAACCAGCAGGCGGCAGCGACTGTTACAATTTTAGTATTTAACAGGCTGTTACTGCAATTTTAGCTGTTTCAAAAACATTGCTCTGGTATTACCATTTATACTGTAGGAGTGTTGAGCTCAATGAGATAATTCTGTTTGGAGCCTGAACGATATATCAGTTCACCAACATTATCTGCTGATAGTGGCTATTTACTGCTATATCGGTATCGGCCAATAATTCCACCGATATTCAATAAATAGTATGGAGGAAAAAAAGCAATCTCATGCTTATCTGAATGAACACTTCTCATGATATCATTCATTTCACAATGTAAGAAATCAACATTTGAAGCATATTTCTTGGACTGTTAGATACAGTGAGATCCAAAGGTATTGGATCAGTGACACAAACAGCAAATACATCCAACTAACGTGTACAAGCTTGATGTAGTCATTGCGTGCAATGAATATGGGACCAAATACTCAACTTTTTACTACTTTAATACACAAGTGAATTTGTCCCAATACTTTTGATCCCTTGACACACACACACACACACACACACACACACACACACACACACACACACACACACACACACACACACACACACACACACACACACACACACACACACACACACACACACACACACACTATGTACAAAAAATGCTGTCATTTCTAAACTGTTCACCTGATATGGATGACTTACAATTGAAGCTGACATTCTGCACTTTAACCTCCATAGTCACACATGTCCAAAATTCACTGTCTTCTTTTGGAGCTCACTGTATATCGTACATTTTATCCCCCAATGTGACCCCAAAAAAATGGTCTTGAGGCTCAGCCATTGTTAAGATGGCACAGTATTGTCTCAAGGATCTCTCTAAAATGTCCAGATCAATGTGAAAATGGTCTTGAGGCTCAGCCATTGTTAAGATGGCACTAGGGGCAGATCGCTTCCTCCTCTGTTCCTTGTCAACAGATTTTTTTAAACCTTGACAGCACGTTGTGACTCACTAGCACCGTGCAGCTGCCTCCCTGTGTAGGGGGTCGCGGGCTCAGCCCTCCTGGGTCTAATGCACTTAGCCACTTAAAACATGACTCATGCCTTTCTACATGCAGCCCTGCCTAGTGTGCTGCTGCTGAGCACAAAGGCATTACAAGCATACTGCTGGAAGGGAGAGGGTGTCAATATTTAGGGATATAGGCTCTTTAAAATGATGTTAGAGGGGCTTCAAGGCAAGCCTTTACAAAGTCTCAGGATCCAACATTGTAGCTCGTTTTTTTGCGATTGTGTTGAGGGGGCCGTCGCAATGAAATGTAATGGGACGTATCCATGCTCCATTAGAACAATTATGTAACAAGGGCTCACTTGCCATTAGCTGCCTCTGGGTTAGATTTGCATGCATCTTAAAATGACGATCCACATCTACGCTGATTACCACATGTATTATATAGAATAACTCAGACTTGTTTGGTGTAGCTCCATGTCACACATACTGAACAGAGTGGTCGTGGAGATACAGGCAGTCTGGATTTGATCATTGGTCAGTGAGTGGCAGTCCGGGATGGACTTTCTGTTGGCATTTGTGTGTGAGCGCTTGCTCTGCAGTGAGATGCAGACAGCCCACGCCATCTTATTCTCTCACCCTCCCTCCTCCAGTAGTAATGGTACTTAGAGGATGCTGCTCTGTTCACCCCCAAAAGTCTTCAAAGGAACAAGCCTCTATATGATTAATCTTAAGCACCCACTCTTTAAGCTCTTAATCAATCTGGCTTTTACCACTTAAGTTTAACATTTCAATCCCTGTATTCAAATGAGTGTTTCTAGTGTACAACAAGCTTAGGGTGACTGTAAAATTAAGTCTTGTTACTTAGTTGATTGACTAATGGCCTGGTCTGACATCTCGTTGATGCCCTCGTTACCTCTGTTGATTCTGATATCATATCAACATCCATAGCAAATGAAATGGTAAATGAAACTGAATGAAGTGATTGGTTTGAATCATGATGAGCCACACCCTACATGTTTACTTCAGGAGGGGGATCTCAACACACTCCTATGGAATATGGATGTGTGCCAATTAGCTGCAGCAGCATTAAAGGGTCAATCTGCAGATGCTGCGGTACATCCATTTTTGAACTTATAAATTACTGAAATAATGTCAAACTTAAATAAAAATGGCAAGTATCAAATAGTCGCCTGTCCTTTTTTTAACAGCTGGGCATCGGCATACATTTCAGCAAATAACCACCTGTTTCATATAAACGTCTGGTCTAAATTAATTGGTTAGGAGTAAACTTCATCTAGACGGTGCAAAAGAAGAGCAATGGATTTTTTTATTATAATGTTTATACTGGTCACAATTACGTTTGGTAGCAAAAGCTGTGTGGATAAAAGGAAATAAGACACCTGGCTCAATAGAAGCCTCTAAGCGCAGGTTGTGATTGAAGCAAATAAACGCCCAGGCTATTAATTGAAGTTCTACGGTATACCCATTGTAGTGCCGAGCGATTAGTGCTTTTTGTGTTCGGTTCAGTTTCGGTTCGATTATATATATTTTTTTTAAAGAATCACAGATTTCGGTTTTAGATTTTTTTTAAAAGTATTTTAAAGGAAAAAATTTCAGTCTCTCGATGTGCAAAACTGATCGAGACATACCCCAAGCGACTTCCAACTGTAATCGCAGCAAAAGGTGGCGCTACAAAGTATTAACTTAAGGGGGCTGAATCATTTTGCACACCCAATTTTTCAGTTTTTGATTTGTTAAAAAAGTTTGAAATATCCAATAAATGTTGTTCCACTTCATGATTGTGTCCCACTTGTCGTTGATTCTTCACAAAAAAATACAGTTTTATATCTTTATGTTTGAAGCCTGAAATGTGGCAAAAGGTCGCAAAGTTCAAGGGGGCCGAATACTTTCGCAAGGCACTGTAATGAATTAAAATGCCTTTATTAGTATGTCATGTTCAATAGAAACAAAGTTTTTAAGAACCAACGCGTTTCGGCCGCATGGCCTTCGTCAGGGAGTAGGGGGAAAAAAACGTTGTTTCTATTGAACATGCCATACTAATAAAGGCATTTTAATCAATTATATGAAGAGTGCTTTGGTCCTCCTTTCTTTTTGATGACGAAATAATAAAATATTTCAGGTGTGTGTGTGTGTGTGTGTGTGTGTGTGTGTGTGTGTGTGTGTGTGTGTGTGTGTGTGTGTGTGTGTGTGTACCTTGGTTTTTATAATAATATAATATATGCCATTTAGCAGACGCTTTTATCCAAAGCGACTTACAGTCATGTGTGCATACATTCTACGTATGGGTGGTCCCGGGGATGGAACCCACTACCCTGGCGTTACAAGCGCCATGCTCTACCAACTGAGCTACAGACTTATTTTTTTTTTTCTTAAAGTCATCATCTCATTTCTGCTCAAGCAGCAGCAGCCAACCAGCCAGACGTTATTTCTGTGCTCCCAATATTGTACCGTCTTTAGCCTAGCCTATTCAGCTAGGCTAACCTGCCTAAAGTATGCTGCAGAGCTGTCTGATGAAATCCTTTTACTAGTTCTTCAAAGTAGATACGGCATACTTTCACAAACGGTCTCTATCCCTCTCTCTCATTACTGTGTACATTCTTCTCTCATGCACCTAACATAGGAGGCGTAAGTGTATCCATCTCTGAGGCGGAAAGAGCAGGCACAATGGATGATGGTCATTGTCATTAATTACCATGTTTCTGCACTGAACTAAGTTGAATATTTGCTTAATGAAAACTACAACTCCCTTCACCCCATCAGCCCACATAGTACTTGACTTGATTTCTCTCGTGAATAGTTTGATTTCGCTCTAGAGAAACGGCACATTGGGAACACAAAAAAAAAAAATAGTTGGTTAATCGCTCAACTCATAAATGCCTCATGAACTTAGTTCAACTGTTGAACCCAAAAATATAAGCTTGTTTTTCTGCAATGTTTGACAACATTTGTAAATGTAAACTAACTGTATAGCCTCAACATGCTTAACTATAATTTGTATAATTGGACAGAGCTATGGAGATGCTAGGACTGACGAGGCATTTGAGTGGTTACATTTCTCCAGCCTCATCCCTCAGATTTTTATCAAAACAGAGGCGGGGAGCCTGCTTTGTTATTGTTTCGACTGTGGATTGGACCTTTTAAAGCTAATCAGATTGATTTCACCTTTAACCTATCATTTGTTTGCATTATGTGGTAGCGGGCTAAAACATTTGAAGCTGAAAGAAAGACACACATAGCTAACATTATTCTTTTTTCTGCAATCTTTGTGCAGTGCACTTGTACAGAGCCTCCCCCTAGTCTTACCGGGGCGATTCTGTTTACTGGAAATGAACCCACCTCTGGGTCTACCTTTTAGTTCTTCATATGGCATGGAGGCTAACGTGCTGTGTGTGTCTGTGTCCCCAGGCTGCAGGAAAAGGTCCAGGAGACCATCGAGTCGCTTCGTCTGGCTGGGATCAAAGTGTGGGTGCTGACCGGGGACAAGCACGAGACGGCGGTCAGTGTCAGCCTGTCCTGCGGCCACTTCCACCGCACCATGAACATCCTGGAGCTGGTGCAGCAGAAGTCTGACAACGAGTGTGCCGAGCAGCTCCGACAACTGGCCAGGAGGTAGGACACTGTCACTAACATCTACCACCACGTCTCCCCATGCCATTCACGTCAGACACTCACCATGTCTGTTGTCCATGTTGTGTTTCTCTGGGTTAACTAGTCTACAAGCCCTCATCAGCATGTTAATGTATTCAGGGTAATATACAGGTCTGGGTGCAATAAAGAACTATAGGAGGCAGAGTTTAACTTCATATTTATCGTAATCAGTTATGAGTGTTAAGGACAGTGCTCCAATTAAGAGAATCACTGTGTAGCCTCGCCAAGAATTCTAACCTCCACGATCCCCGATGGAGTTGAGTGGCGAGGAGTGTAGTCTACGTCCGACGACATCGAGTCGGTATCAGTCGATACTTTAAAGAAATTTAATTATTTCATGCGTAACTTGTACCTACGTTTGTCCTGTTTAGTTGCATTATTTTCTTTGGGTGCTGCAATCCATAGTTTATTTATAAACGTCATAGCCTCGGCACTCCACTCCATCGGGGATCGTGGAGTTGAGAATTCTGGGCTATGTGTAGCCTAAACATGTCAGGATGTTGCCAGAGCAGCTCTGGGAACCTTCTGTTGTTTATCACCACTGATATATAGAGATGTCTTCTTGCAGTCCTTTTTCCAATGGTCCTTGGCTTATTAATGGTGAAGGAGTCTTGTTTATGGTCCCCTGGGGGGATAGTGTCATTAGGCACGATGCATTGCAGATGACTCAGTCTGGAAACCAGGGAAGAGTACGGAACCTTTTTGTAGTCACGACACATCTTATATTCGTCGTGTGACAAAGTTTCGAAATGGTTATGAGAAATCAAGACAATTAAGGTTTTTATTATACTCCATTTAAAATGAGTGGATTTATGTTGGGAGATGATGCATAATCATTCTAGTGTGAGATGCACTGTAGACTTGTGTGTGTGGTTTTACTATCCCGAGGGTACATTTACATTACATTTAAGTCATTTAGCAGACGCTCTTATCCAGAGCGACTTACAAATTGGATAACCAGAAGGATAATAAAACAAGGAAAATTCAGACAATTGGGGACATTTCGCTGATCCCCACAAGGAAAAAAGCTTTTTTAGGGTCAGGGAAAATAGGATTTGGAATGAGAATCAATCAATTTAATTTTTTCCCCACAAGGATTGTAAAACAAAGGTGTGTGTGTGTGTGTGTGTGTGTGTGTGTGTGTGTGTGTGTGTGTGTGTGTGTGTGTGTGTGTGTGTGTGTGTGTGTGTGTGTGTGTGTGTGTGTGTGTGTGTGTGTGTGTGTGTGTGTGTGTGTGTGTGTGTGTGTGTGTGTGTGTGTGTGTCGAGGACCTCCACATTAGTTCTGTATAGTTATACCGGCTCTTTTATGTGTCTCTTTCTCTGTCTGCCTGTGTGTGTGTGTAGGATCAGAGAGGACCATGTGATCCAGCATGGCTTGGTGGTGGACGGGGCCAGCCTGTCTCTAGCACTGCGGGGGCACGAGAAGCTCTTCATGGAGGTGTGCAAGAACTGCTCTGCCGTGCTGTGC
This sequence comes from Oncorhynchus gorbuscha, assembly GCF_021184085.1. NCBI lineage: Eukaryota > Metazoa > Chordata > Actinopteri > Salmoniformes > Salmonidae > Oncorhynchus > Oncorhynchus gorbuscha. The sequence goes on along the minus strand of NC_060178.1, from coordinate 29,269,690 downwards.
TGCCGCATGGCGCCCCTGCAGAAGGCCAAGGCAAGCCCCCTCCCTGTCACTACCAGCCTTTTAGGGCTTTCCTTTATGAATTAATCAGTCAACAGCGCCAATCTCATATTTCTCATGCCCTCAAGTATTTAAAACAAATGTATTGTTAATGTAAAGATATTTGCCTAAATAAATTAGCAATAATAATACATTAGTATAAATCATTTTGTAGTAATACATAACACCTGCTAGTAGAATTAACGTGATTGAAGTAGATGATTTATAATTACAACAGTGATCATTTACCGTATGTGTGCGCCTGGGTGAATCAGATTTTTTGGAGCAGCGCACACCTTTTGATGACACGATGTCGGTCCGTCTTTCCCAGGCTCCCCCATCCACAAGGGGGTGATATATATATATTTTTTTGTCTTCTCATTTGTGGTGAATAAAACGAAGAGAGGTCTTCCCTTGCTAGTAGTGGCTAGTGGGAATTAGCCTAGCTAAAAACACAGCAAAACAACAACCCTTTTTAGATTCAATATGAAGTAATGAGATTTATAAATAAATAATGTGCCCTGGCAAATATTGTTGTACTTGCCAGTGTGACTTACAACATTATCGGAATTTGATATGCTGGTTCAATGTATTCTCTCCCATCAGCTAGAAATAGAATGTCATCATATATTACGGAGGAAAGGTACATGGCTACCAGTTGTTGACGTAGCGTAGTGACGCAAAACGACATTCAAGTACTCTGTTGCGCTGTGTTTCCGTAGTTTGCATAAGGTCTGTAGACTCCTTTACAACTCAGTTACAACAGTGCACTTACGTGACATTTACTGAAATTGTTCAGAAAAACTTCCTTAGATGGCTAGCTATTTCAGTTTTGTCTTTTGGTTTCTCAGACTTTTAAATTCGTGGTCACGGCTGTGGAGAGTAGAGTATCTGGCCAGTGCTGTGGTTTTATCTGCAGTAGCTGGTGTTACAGTAAAGGCTAATTGCCATGGACATGCTCCTGGTCTCATTTGTGCTGCTTCAGGAGAATTCTGTGCTTGGCAGGTGGTGAGATTGCTGAAAACGTCTCCAGAGAAACCCATCACTTTAGCCATTGGGGATGGAGCCAATGATGTCAGCATGATTCAAGAGGCCCATGTTGGCATAGGTAAGTCCTCCACCCTAGAGGAAAAAGAAACGCACACCTAATTTAGGCGAGGTGCTGGCTAGCGGAGTGGAAAACTTGAAAATAAAGGAGAGCTGCACATTCTTAAGAGCTCAGATGCAAAAATGTAATGTCCAATGTTTCAACAGGCAAACTGTCTGCATCAGGGTATAATCACAAACACTGCAGGGTGACTTGTTTATATAGTGTCAAAAGACACACAGGTGTCGGTAATCATGGCCAAGTATGCCCTAATATCATTGGTTAATTCTCAAATATTGAAATGACATACAAAGAACACAAAAAAAAACAAATGGATAGCATACGATCATAGATTCAATTTAGACTACATAAGCCTACAAACAATTACAATGGTTAAGCCACAATAATCACAAGAATGGCTTCAGATCATTCAAAAATGGTTTGTCCTACAGCCAATTCTGTCGAATAGAAATAATTTGTAAAATAAATCCGATTTCGACAGAAATAGAGACTCAAAGAAAATTCAAGAAGAGGGGGTACAAAAATGATCAGATTAATATTGCCATTGAGAAAATTCAAAACAAAACGGGACATGACCTTTTTCAAGGTCAGTCTCGCAAAAAGAAGCATTCTTGCGTTCTAACTACCTGCTATTCAAAGTGCTCTGAACAAATTAAGGGAATCGTTCACAAACTATCCGATGATAGTCTCGGTAATGTGTTTTCGGACCTGCCCTTGGTCGTATTCTCGCGGGTCAGAAATCTTAGAGACCAATTGGTACACTCTGATTTACCACCCCAAGATATCCCTGAACAACATCTATTTGCGCCCCTACTGGATGGAAATTACAAGTGTAATGGCTGTGCTCAATGCAATGGCACTTACAAATGTAGATCCTTCAAACACCCCGAAATAGGGAAACAAATCCCAATAAAAGGTGTTATTACGTGCTCCACTAAGGCAGTTATTTATCTTATAACTTGTGCTTGTGGTAAAAATGATGTGGGTAAAACAAAGTGTGAATTAAAAGTACGTATCTCAGAGCATCGTAGCACCATAGGTGTAAAACCTCGACTTATCCAGTTGCGGCCCACTTTTTGGAAGCAAACACTCGATTTCGTCTCTGCGTTATATTGGCATCGAACATGTCACCCTCCCTTATTGTTAAAACAAGAGGCTGCCTGAATCTTTCATTTAAAGACCCTTAATCCCTTCGGTCTCAACGTAAGACTTTGATCTGAAGCCATTCTTGTGATTATTGTGACTTTGCCATTGTAATTGTTTGTAGGCTTATGTAGTCTAAATCGTATGCTATCCATTTGTTTGTTTTTTGTATGTTCTTTATGTCATTTTAATATTTGAGAATTACCCATGATATTAGGCTATACTTGGCCATGATTACAGACACCTGTGTGTCTTTTGACACTATATAAACGAGTCATCCTGCGGTGTTTGTGATTATACCCTGATGGAGACAGTTTGCCTGTCGAAACGTTGTACATTACATTTTTGCATCTGAGCTCTTAAGAGTGTTCTCCTTTATTTTCAAGTCCTCCACCCTAATCAAATTACAATAACCCATTACTCAATAGTGCATTTTGCTTGTAGTTTCAGAACAAAATGGCTAATAACAGACTTTTAAAAACATTTCAGGTATCATGGGCAAGGAGGGAAGACAAGCAGTACGAAACAGTGACTATGCAATAGCAAGGTTTAGATTCCTTTCCAAGTTACTGCTCGTCCATGGCCACTTCTACTACATTAGAGTTGCAACCCTTGTACAGTACTTTTTCTACAAGGTGAGTCCTATTTTTAAGGATGTTTTGCGGTGTCTTACACAATGATAGTCAATACAGGAGCTAGATGTGCTTGTCTCGGGTCTAAATCCCTTTTTTGTCTTCTTTTAGAATGTGTGCTTTATTACGCCCCAGTTTTTATACCAGTTCTTCTGTCTGTTTTCACAACAAGTAAGTGTCTTTCAGTGTCTCATGAGTTCTATTTGTTCATTTTTTTGTGGTCCCTTATTACTGTTGCTTTGTGAGTGTAGTTTCAGTGTACCTTGTTCTGTGTCATATACATGCCTGTTGTTCTGAATGTACCACGTGGAGCTATATCTCCCCCCTGAGGGATCATCAGCTCGAACTGTCCATCTCTGAATCATCCACATACAGAAGGAGTTCGCCAAGTGTAGGCCCTTGTTGGCGGTGGGGGGGGGCTCTTGGCAGGTGTGAATGTGTGCTGTGTTGTACATGGCCCAGGGTGAAGTGCCAATCTTGTCCTACCTCGTTGTTGCCTCCCTGTTTCCCCAGACTCTGTATGACAGTGTTTACCTGACACTCTACAACATCTGTTTCACCTCCCTGCCCATACTGGTGTACAGCCTGTTTGAGCAACAGGTCCATCCACACATGCTGCAGAGTAAGCCAGTGCTCTACAGGTAGGACACGGTGTTCTATTTGACATATTTCCCCCATACAGAATGGGGCTGTACCTCCTTAGGCTGCATTTACATGAAAACACAACAGGCATTTGCTACGGACAGAACCATGTTGCTTTGTATCCTTTCACACCAACAGAGACATCAGCAAGAACTCCCTCCTCTCCTTCAAGACCTTTTTGTACTGGACACTGCTGGGCTTCTGCCACGCCTTTGTCTTCTTCTTTGGTTCCTACATCCTGATGGGGGAGGACACGTCTCTCATGGGGAATGGACAGGTGAGGTGGGCTGGGCTGGGCTGCATGTACTGTACTCTCTGTTCTACCTCTGGTAGTGGTTCTGCCAGGGGAGGAAAGGGTAAGGAGATCCCCCCCCCACCTGGCTTGGCTCCAAGGGGAACTTGACTTTGAACCTGACTTTGAATGTTCGGTGCGGATCTCTGGGAATATTGATTGGGTCTTTTACCAAGGTGCAGAGTAATATGAAATATCTCCTTTTCAGTTTAAGTTAGGCAGTGTGATGGCAGTAAATTCCAGACTGTTCTAGGAGGCTGTGCTGTTTTTGATTTTTCTATTTGGGCTGAACCCCCCCCTCTCTCTCCTGTCTCTGTTCTGTTTGTCTGTGTCAGTCGTTCTACTAGATTGGTGTTGTTGCTCTTTTTCGCTTTCTTTAGTTAATTTCTCTTGTTAATGTCTCTTCTTCACCTCCTCCCTCTTTTCATGCTCTGCATGTCATCAGAGTTTGAGAGCGAACAGGCAACTGGTAAGAGTTGACTGCATCAGTTAATCCATAGCCCTGTCATAGTTACCCCCCTAACATCTGTTGCTGTCATTGGTTCATTCTGTATGAACACCCTGCTTGGTTATGATTTTGATGTGCCATGTTTCTCAAGGGGTGAGTGATGACGAGTCAGTAACTTCCAGTGTTACAAGTTTGTCAGCAATTTAGCTTCGAAGGCGTAGGCCTAGTCTTCTGGAAACATGTGACTACTAACACGTGACTCGATCGACATCACTATTAAAGCAGTATTCCTATGATGGATGTTAAAGCCATTGTATTGTCTCTTTGAAAATTCTTAAATGTTTTTCATTTTTCTTGTAGATGTTTGGAAACTGGACCTTTGGCACTTTGGTATTCACAGTAATGGTTATCACTGTTACATTGAAGGTAAATAATGTCCGTAGAGGTTTTGCAATTCTTCAATTCATAAATAATTCTTAAAGCAATCCCACAATCCCACATGAAATCTGTCTACTCTCCTATAACCTTTCACATGGTTTTCTGACCAAACTGTTGTTTTCTTTCACTCTGTCGACAGCTGGCCTTGGAGACCCACTTCTGGACGTGGATGAATCACTTTGTTACCTGGGGCTCCATCGCTTTCTACTTCATCTTCTCCCTGTTTTATGGGGGAATCATCTGGTGAGCTGAGCTGCCATCTCTTTCCCACACAACCTGTGTATCTCTAATACACATGACATTTCATTATATAGTATGTGATAAGATCAACAAGTGTGATTGTACTGCATGTGGCATACAGTCTACTTAGAATTTCACCTCGGTGACTGTCTATCCCATACAGTCGAAAACCTTGAAGTTCTATTCCAGGCTCAACTCAAAGGGTGTTCTACTCACAGGGTTAGTTAAGCCTGAACAGATGTCGGCTGGCTAAAAGTGTGATTTTCTGACCTTTGCCCCCCCCCCCTTCAGGCCTTTCCTCCACACCCAGGACATGTACTTTGTCTTTGTCCAGCTGCTCTCCAGTGGCTCTGCCTGGTTCGCCATCATCATCATCCTCATCGCCTGCCTTTTCCCCGACATCATCAAGAAGGTGATCTATAGGCACCTCCAGCCAACCAGCACCCAGAAGTCTCAGGTAGGACACCCAGGGACAGGGGAGAGGAGGGGGGGAAGGGGTGGGTTGCGGTAATAAACTTTGCACTGACAGGGAACGCATGACACCAAAGCATGGCTTTCTCACCTCAGATAACACAAGAACAACAATTCACTGTGCAACTGACAAAGGCATGCTCCAAACAGAGGGTGCATCTCTGTTCCAGATCTTAATCTACTGTAGCGTGTCTGATAGGTGGGAGAGCTAGACAGTGGATATGGCCATATGGTAGGAGCATATTGCTGAACAAACAGTTTTTTTCAAATCAGCCTCTTGAACTGTTCCATTCTTGTGGTCACAACTTCCTCTTTGCTTAAAAGGTTGATATTAACACGCCCTCTTTTTGTTTGTTTACTTACATGTATTAAGCCTTTTTTTTGCATCAAATAGTTGGCGAGTCAGCAATTCTAACATTTGTGATGGAGAAAGTTAAGTGTTAAAGTGCTGCTCAGTGGGTCTTAGAAGAGAAAAGCTCTCTTTCCCAGGGTTGAGACTCATTTCCTGTCTCTGTGATAGATGATTTTCTTCCTTTCTCCGGCTGGTGTGTGTCCATGTGTGTCTGTACGAGTGTGTTATGATCAACCTCTGTGTCTACTGTGTACGTCGTCTTCCCTCCTAACTGACCTTCTCTGTGTTGCGCCCTTGCCTCCTTCCCTCTGCTCTGTAGATGTACTCCAATCGAGTCGTCATAGGTGATGACTTCATCGCACTGCAGCCTCTTTCCAGAGCCAAGAATCAGCTGGGCAAAATTAGGTAGAGTAGGAGGGGCCCTGCTACATTTTTAATATAAGAATGTGTTTTTTTTATTTAACCTTTATTTAACTAGGCAAGTCAGGTAAGAACAAATTCTTATTTACAATGGCGGCCTACCCATGCAGACGACAAACTAACTAACCAGCTTTCTAGGAAAAAGGGATAGGGGTAAAAAGAAAGAGGGAAAGATAAGGCTACGGCATTTTGTTATGCACCCCTGCATGTAGACTAGGAAATCTTCTATCAACTTATTGCCACTTTAGTTTAGCCGAGTGCACTCTGCACTGGGCAGAGCAGCCTCTCACTGCAGCAGCCTTGATATAAAGTTCCAGCCATGACGGCATGTGAAGCACAGCTTGAGACTGTTTAATGTATGCTGCTAATACAGTAATTCTGAGGCCCAAAATTATAGTGCGCAAAATCTGCTAGCTGGTGAATGCTATTTTCAGAGTAGTTTGTTCACTGTATCTCCGGATCATATTCTGGACAGCATGCTTTAAAACAATAGCATTATTTTCTTAAGATATGCACAATGAGGAGAGAAAATGACAACCACTCCATCCAAAAGCAAGTGATCAATTTCCTAATTGGATTGACATGTTGACAGAATAATTGCTAAGCCAAATTCTAAATGAATTCCTCAATCATCCAGTTAAAATGGATACATTTACATAATTGAGAGTACACTGAAATTACTAAACTGGCTCATTGATTCTTTAGAACGTCTTTGTGCCCAGTCTCCTAGTTAAAATGTTAGTGTACACTAATTGTTTTGGACACGAATTGATTGGTGCGGCTATCCTCTACCTCCTATGGATGTGGGAGTGGTTTTTGTGTTCATTTGTCTTGTTCTCTTCTGTTGTCTTCCGTGCATGAGACTTAATGGGTTGTTTTGTGCTTCCAGATGGAAGAGGATAAGAGTTCAGTCAGCTCAGAATATGACTCTGCTGAAGGCAGGAGCCGAGGGGAGGACAATTGGCAACTGCTAGCTGCTTCTCCTCCCCCCGCCCAAGGCCCAGCCCTATGGTCCCCTAGGTAGTATTTGTATTTATTATGGATCCCCATTAGCTGCTGCCAAGGTAGTAACCCTACTGCTTCCCTGGCCCAGCCAGGCCTGTGTGTGTGTGTGTGTGTGTGTGTGTGTGTGTGTGTGTGTGTGTGTGTGTGTGTGTGTGTGTGTGTGTGTGTGTGTGTGTGTGTGTGTGTGTGTGTGTGTGTGTGTGTGTGTGTGTGTGTGTGTGGATCCTCCCCTGTCCACCCATCCCCATATTGCTCTGTTTTTTGTGTGTTTTTTTCTTCCAATTTCGATCTTGTCTCATCGCTGCAACTCCCTAACAGACTCGGGAGGCAAAGGTTGAGTCATGCGTCCACTGAAACATGACCCGCCAAACCGCACTTCTTAACACCCACCCACTTAACCCTGAAGCCAGCCGCACCAATGTGTCGGCGGAAACACCGTTCAACATATGACAGAGGTCAGCCTGCAGGTGCCCGGCCTGTCACAGAGTCGCTAGAGCGTGATGAGACAAGTAAAGTCTGGCCCTGGCCAAACTCTTCCGTAACCCGGACGACGCTGGGCCAATTGTGTTCCGCCCTATGGGACTCCCTTTCACGGTCGACTGTGATACAGCCCGGGATCGAACCCGGGTCTGTGGTAATGCAGTATCTTAGATCGCTGCGCCACTCGGGAGGCCCATTGCTCTGTTTTTTTTTATCTGACATTTTACTACTTGATGTGGTTGATAGATTGATAGATTTCCATGTAGTCATGGTTCTATGTAATACTGAACCCCCCCAAGTAGTTTACACAAACAGCTTGCTGCATTCAACACACCTCTCACACATATAAGTAGTGATGAAGTCGATCCCTCCTCTACTTTGAGCCAGGAGATATTGACATGCATATTATTAATGTTAGCTCTCCGTTCACATTAAAAGGGACACCGTGATGCCCTATTCTGGGCCACTGTAATTTTCCTAAGTCCCTCTTTGTGGCTCCTGACCACACGACTGGACAGTAGTCCAGGTACGACAAAACTAGGGCCTGTAGGACCTGCCTTGTTAAGAAAGCAGAGCAACACTTTATTATGGACAGACTTCTACCCATCTTAGCTGCGTAGTCTCCTCAACTTGCTCTATTTCCACAGTATTCATTATAAGATTTAGTTGAGGTTTAGTGAGTGATTTGTCCCAAATACAATGTTTTTAGATTTTGAAAACAAAACCCAACCTTACTTAATCATGACTCGTGCCATTTTTCACCTGTCTGTCTGTGTATGCCTTTAAACCAGCAAAAATCATATCAAACAATGTTTTTCTACAAATCTGGAAACACTGGACGGTTACTTTAACTGTCAATCATCATCACCTCCTCCAACCATGTTAGTGGTCCCCTAACTACAGGTCAAGGTGGAAGCAACATGAAGGATGTTTGTGTAATACACATCTCCTGAACTGGATTGCCTTTGCACATCAGTTTTTCATACAGTAGCATTTGGAGGACCGTGTGTTTAATGTAGGATACAGTAGAATGATACATCCATGGCAGTGTAGCCTAATAACTATTTTGTTCTCACTCTTCTAACCACTGTTTCTGCTGCTGTTGCAAATATGCAGTAGTTTCTGAGTGGTAAGGGAGAGGAGGGAATTGAGCGTTGTAACCACAAACCAGTGTTGATAGTCTTGATGTGTTCAGGACTGCTCCTTTAGCAGTGCTCAAGCACTCACTGCGCAGGTGCTTACTCAGGAAAATCAAGAGTTGGCTGTAAGAGATCAGAGTAGTCTAGGAATCGACATTCCTCCACTTAATGCTATGCATTTTATATTCACAAAATGCTCTGCCTTCGCCATTCATTTGTTGCTGTAGATGGTCTTTGATTACGAGTGAATCACCGTTATTTATCATTGTTATGCTGAGCTGACTGAGATTAATGTGAGAATAGGATTTTAAGCACACGTCAGACTGGCATGGCAACTGCCTGTAACTCCTGTGTGATTTGATTAGTGCCTTCAAGGCTTGCTCAGGCCAGGGACAAGGACAGCCTTGCCTTGGAAAATACTGCATTGTTTATAGATTTGAGTTTTTTAAATTTGATTGATTTTCACCTCTCCAGCTTGGCCATGTACATTTGTGTCTGACACCTTGTGCATCACCCACCTCTTATTGTTTTGAAATCAAATCCCCTCCCGGCTCCCTGGACAGTCATTGGGCTGTTTTGTGGATATTGGCGTGACCTGTGTGTTCTGATTCTAATATTCTGTTGTGCTCTGTCTCCCCTTCCTCACCATTCCTCTGTCTCTCTGTCTCTGTTTGTCTCTCTCTCTCTGTCTGTCTCTCTGTCTCTCTCTCTCTCTCTCTCTGTCTGTCTCTGTGTGTGTGCAGTTTATTGAGACTAACTACCAGGGCATCGGCTGCGTGGACTCCATGTGTTGCTACTCAGAGGGGGAGAACGGGTGCGCCCGGCTGGGCCGGATGGTGGCGCAAGTGATGGGCCGCTGCGACCCTGCCTACGCCAACAGGTGTGACCCCACCCTCTGTAGCCTCTGTTGCTGCAGGCGCATCTCCTACAAGCTGGAGCAGGATGAGCCCACTGCTCCCCAGGAGTAGTGAAGGCCTAGCCTAGAAGAGAGAGAGAGAGGTAGACTAGACTAAGGTCTTACTGGTAGGACAGGCACCCCAGTGACAGAGAAAGGTTTGTAGGGAGGGAGACTAGTATCTGGATCCTGGATCTTAAATGTTCGACTTCATGGAGTCCTTCTAGTCTATTTGTCTTCTATATTCAGTGGGACAACATGTTCACCAATGTAGCCATGTCTATGTAATCTCTACTTCCA